>NC_025999.2:33055518-33087882 GCF_000442705.2 Elaeis guineensis | reverse complement strand
CCAACAAGGGAGGGTGCTACTCCGAGCTCGGTGATGAATTTTCTCAGCCCAACCGCTTCTTTGGCAGCATCTGATGCAGCAATATACTCCGCCTCGCATACTGAATCAGCCACAGTGTGCTGCTTGGAACTCTTCCAGCAGACAGCCCCACCATTAAGGGTAAAAATAAATCCTGACACACTCTTGCTATCATCGCGATCAGACTGGAAACTAGAGTCTGTAAACCCTATAAGTCTCAAGTCCGATTCACCATATATAAGCCACTGGTCCTTAGTATTCTTAAATACTTCAGGATGGTTTTAACAACCTTCCAATGATTCTCTCCTGGATCAGATTGGTATCTACTCACTACCCCTAGTGAGTATGCCACATCTGATCGTGTACATGTCATGGCGTACATGATAGATCCCACTGCCGAAGCATATGGAATCCTACCCATACGCTCTCTCTCTGAGGTGTTGTCGGACAATCCCTCTTCGAGAGAAAATTCCATGGCCTATCGGTAGATAGCCTTTCTTGGAATTTTTCATGCTGAACCTTTTCAGCATAGTATCAATGTACGTGGACTGGGATAAGCCAAGCAACTTTTGGATCTATCCTATAGATCCTCATCCCTAGGATGTAGGAAGCTTCTCCCAGATCCTTCATGGAGAACTGTGACAATAGCCAAATCTTTATTCCCTGTAATGCAGGGACATCATTCCCGATTAAGAGAATGTCATCCACATACAATACAAGAAATACTACTACTGGACCATTAGCCCACTTATAAATGCAGGGCTCTTCTCCGTTCTTAACGAAGCCATACGTTTTGATCGTCCTATCAAAACGTATGTTCCAACTCTGAGATGTCTGCTTAAGTCCATAAATGGACCTCTATAGCTTGCACACCTTAGACTCATCTGTGGATGTGAACCCTTCAGGTTGTATCATATACACCTCTTCGTCCAGCTCTCCGTTTAGGAAAGCTGTCTTCACATCCATCTGCCAGATTTCATAGTCCAGATGGACAGCTATCGCAAGCATAATCCGAATGGATTTGAGCATTGCCACAGGAGAAAACGTCTCGTCATAGTCTATACCATAACGTTGACGATATCCCTTGGCAACCAGACGGGCTTTATAGGTCTCCACCTTTCCGTCTGCGCCCCTCTTCTTTTTGAAGACCCACTTACACCCTATGGGTTTTACTCCTTCGGGTGGGTCAACCAATATCCACACATTGTTGACCTTCATAGACTCCATTTCGGATTTCATGGCCTCTAGCCATTTCTCAGAGTCAGGTCTCTGTATTGCATCCATGTAGGTGATCGAATCCTCATCATTTTCATCAAGTTCGACAGGATCACCATCCCGGACCAAGAAATCATAGTATCTGTCTGGTTGATGTGGTACTCTACCAGACCGCCTTAAGGGTGCATAATCAATGAGCTCCGGATCTGATCTAATCAAATTCAGTTCAGGTTCAGTAACATGTGTCGATTTTTCCACCTGTCGAACTTCGTCAAGTTCGATTTTAGAGGCAACAGTTCCTTCACTAAGGAACTCCTTTTCTAAAAAGATTGCCTTAAGGCTGACAAACACCTTTTGCTCATCAGCAAGGTAGAAATAATACCCTTTGGTCTCTTTTGGGTACCCTATAAAATTACATTTGTCAGACCTAGGTCCAAGCTTGTCTGTAATTAAACGTTTAACATAAGCCGGACACCCCCAAACCCTAAGGTGCGAGAGTACTGGCTTACGTCCTATCCATATCTCATATGGCGTTTTGGCTACAGACTTACTCGGAACTCTATTTAGAAGGTAACAAGCCGATTCGAGCGCATATCCCCAGAGGGAGATCGGCAGACCAGCAAATCCCATCATGGATCGAACCATGTCTAATAGGGTCCGATTCCTCCTTTCAGACACACCATTATGCTGTGGTGTTCCAGGAGGAGTCCACTGAGAGAGAATCCCATTCTCTCCTAGATACGTCAGAAACTCATTGGAAAGGTATTCACCTCCTCGATCAGATCGAAGAGTTTTAATACACTTCCCAGTTTATTTTTCTATCTCATTTCGGAATAGTTTGAACATTTCAAATGATTCCGACTTATGCTTCATTAAATAGACATACCCATACCTAGATAGGTCGTCTATGAAGGTTATGAAGTAGAAAAATCCACCTCTTGCACTTGAGCTCATGGGTCCACATACATCAGAATGTACCAGATCTAAGAGTTCACTGGCTCGCTCACCTTTTTCAGTAAAAGGTGACTTGGTCATCTTCCCAAGAAGACAGGACTCACAGGTTGGAAGTGATTCACAATCACTAACTTCAAGAATTCTTTCTTGAGCCAACCTGTTTATCCTGTAATTATTGATATGACCTAGCCTACAGTGCCAAAGGTAGACTTCTGACATATTATCTATTCTAGAGCGTTTACCGAATTTTGAACCACATTAACAGGCTGTGATAGTAAGTAAATTTTATTATTTAATTATCCAACAAATATTGTAACACCATTCAAAATGATATTGCAAATATTTCTTTTTATTAAAAAATCATAACCGTACATGGTCAAAAAGCCTACAGAAATAATATTTAATAAAAAACTTGGACAATAGTGACATTCACTCAGAATTACATTACGAGAATTGATTACAAGACTCATGATTCCTAAAGCTAGAACTGAAACTTTGCTTCCATCTCCAACATTCAGGAACCTCTCGCCTTCATCAAATCTCCTACTGACCTGCAGACCCTGCATCGAATTACAAATATGATAAGGGCTTCCGGTATCCAATACCCAGGCAGTAGTATCACAAATCGAAAAGTTGCAAGGAGTTATCATATAATTACCTTGCTTCTTCTTTGGCCTGTTCGGGTCCAGGGAGGCAATGTATTGAGGACAGTTCCTCTTCCAATACCCGTGCTTCTTGCAAAAGAAGCACTCTGCCTGGCTCTGGTCGTGCTTGCGCTTCTTGGTCTGACCCCGTGCTACTGTCCCAGCATGAGATTGCACCTTCTTATTTTTCTTCTTCTTGTTCTTCTTCCCCTTCCCAAAAGGTTGACGACGAGAAGAAGACCCTCCCACTATATTCACCGACTCCTTATGGAGTTGATGATCCTTCTCAAAGTTCTGCAGCAACTCCAACAATCCGTGGTAGTTTACTGCAGACTTTGTCATTCGAAAATGAGTAAGAAATGGGAGGAAGGACTTGGGTAAGGAATTAAGGATCGCATCCTTACCGAGCTGCTCGTGCAGAGGAAAGCCCAATTTGCTTAGGCGCTCAATCATCTCGATCATGTACAGTACATGATCAGTGACTGAGGCCCCATCCCTCATCCGAGCATTGAAAATGGCACAACTAGTTTTGTGCCTTTCAACGTCGTCAGGCGTGCCAAAGGAGTCGTTCAACATTTGAAGCATCTCCTGTGGCTGGACGTTCTCAAACCTTCGGCTGAACTCGTCATTCATTGCTACCAGCATAATACATCGAACGGTGGTGCGGTCATTGAGCCACTTCAAGTAAGTGTCTCGGATCGCCTTACTAGCATTCGGAGCTGGCTCCTCAGGTGCTGGATCCGTTACTACATAAAGGATCCGCTCATGCTCAAGGACGATTTTCAATTTTCGATACCAGCTATCGAAATTGGGTCCCATGAGCTTGTCATTATCTAATAATGACCGGAGCGACAGGGTAGTGGCCATAGCTGCTTAAAGAAAAACGAGACCTCTATTAGTACATAAATTAATACTAAAGACTTGAATTTTAGTCTAAAGTTTTTCCCAATATTTTTACGAACTGGTAGCCTCATCCTCCAATTCGAGAAATTACTTTAATTCCTTAATGGATACTAGAATCCACACAGACTATACACGAGCCCAGCTTTGGTTGGTCAACCCATGTGCATCTATGGGTAGGTTCTTAACCAGTTGTTTCTCTAAACAACTTCTAGTAATTGATTTTGCCCCAGAACCTAATCAGTAGGCTTTGGCCTCCACTGAAAAGATCTGGTTAGGTCCAACCATTAACATGACTTAATTTAGTGAATCGGACCAATAAATGATCAGGCCCGACTTTGGCCGGCCAACCTAACCACCATCAGAAAGACTCAATCAAATTATCATATTATGAATAATAATTCCATTAGCCAATGAGCACCAGGCCTTTGGGCCTCCAATGATCATTAAACTAACGGACTCATTATCACTCACTTAATGGGAGGCTATGACTTAGTTATCATTATAACTTAATCATTTTAGGAACCTAATAATTTTGAGAATTTTATTAAAGAATAGTAGAGAAGAAATCATCCAGCTAATTTCAATCCTCCCACTGACTTCACCAAGTCAGATTAAAAAAAGATTTAATTAAAGCTGGCATTAGGAGCACCTAAATCAGTCACACTGATTTACCTAATGACATGGGTGAGCTCTAATCACCAAGTGATCTAATCAAAATCTAACTTACCAGATTGGCCTGGTAAGTGAGATCAGTGGTGGGGATTTGTCATTAACTCGTCAATGATCGAATCAATACGAGTAGCTCCCGCTTAAGAACCACTGGTCAAAACTGCCGAACTTACCTTAGACACCAACCGGTTCATTAGTTTTAATTTTGATCAACTTAGTAAATAGGGCTCCACCGCGTAGCCATGAATTAAGTCCATCTTGGTCTAGTTAAAGACATGGACCCATTCAACTACAACTATTGAAGTTGAGTCTAGAGCATCCTTGACCTAATCTAATTCAACTTTTGATTAGATTTGACCAATTACTCCATTTAGTCCATTTATTAAACTAACCTTAGGTCTAACCCAATTATGGACCTAATTCATCTAACCCATTGACCCACAAGTTTATGCAATTGTCTTAGGTCTTAATTCACAATTCTAGACCTACTAGACAACACTTAATTCTTTTAATTAAGTACCTGGGCTGATGGGTCAGGGTTTGGCATTTCGAAAACAATTTTCAAATTTGAAAGATTTTATTTTCTGTTCACCAAATGTGTTAACTCATTTCACAAACGGGTCAGCACATTTCATAAACAACAATTCTATTGCTCATTTCATAACAAAAAATAACTCAAAATAAATCATAAATTTTCTTTTAAATCTAATCTAACACATTCATGATAAATTTCTTAATTAAGTCCTTTCGCTGCTTCATCGGCATGGGATATAATTGCATCGGCACCCCTACCGCCATAGGAGACCCCATCGAATGGGAAGAGAGGGCCTTTAAACCCTACTTTTCTCCTATGACCGGGCGGCCATGGCAACCAATCCAATTAGATTACTTGCTACTTGGATCAAGTATATCTAAATATACTAATTTCAAAATTTAAATTTTGAATTTCAAATATCAAATTTCAAATTTTAAATTTTAAATTTGAGATTTCAACCAAATTTCAAATTTCGAATTTCCAATCTTTGAATTTTAAATTTTGAATTTTGAATTTCAAATTTCGAATTTCAAATTTCAAATTTCAAATTTCAAATTTCAAATTTGAGATTTCAACCAAATTTTAAATTTTAAATTTTAAAATTTGAATTTCAAATTTTGAATTTCAAATTTTAAATTTCAAATTTTTAATTTTAAATTTTAAATTTGAGATTTCAACCAAATTTTAAATTTCAAATTTTGAATTTCAAATTTAAAACTTCTAACAAATTTTAAATTTCAAATTTCAAATCTTTTTGAATTTTGAATTTTGAATTTTGAATTTCAAATTTAAACTTATAGATTACACCTTAATCTACGCATGCATATATATATCATATTCTAGAACCATGCTCTGATACCATTTTAAGCGAAAATTTAGTGCAGGGGCAAAATGGTAATTTTAAAACTTTTTTAAAATTACTATTTTACAGCAGAATTATTAATTAATCTCATTAATTAATACTAATTAACCCTACACTAGGATCTAAATATGATACAACAGCATGCATTTAAATTTGAAATTCAAATTTGAATCAGTAAACGTTTTACAGTACTGTGTTCAGAACACATCACCTTTTGCGGGTAGTCGATCACCGCAATCTGATCACCATCGGGGGGCTCTGATCGTCACGTCACAGCCACACAAATATCTGGCCTCTGCAGATCGTCCACACGAAGCTCCCATCTGATCAGCTCCTCACGAATGCTAGTTCGTGATTTCACCCTTTTGATGGCAGATGTTGATCGAACTCCTTCGATCGATGTGTGCCGACTTTTTGAATGCTCTGAATCATCTGCACAGTTGCTTGAGAGGTTGATGGATCTCTCCCTAAAATTTGGTAGACTCACGACACTCGTGGCCCACCAATCTCACTTCCCGAACCCTAGGTAGAAACCCTAGGGTACACACCAAAAACCCTGCGCCCAATTTCTCTCTTTTCTTTCTTTTTCTCTCGAAAGGTTTTGGACCTTCACCTTGCGCAGAAGCCTTCCTCACGCCCCAAAGTTTCTCTCCTAAAAATTTCTACGTACGTCCCACCTTTCTCCTCTTTTTAAAACAACGTCGAACGTGTCTTATCCGCGTGAGAGGATAAAGACAAGAGGTTATACATTTGAATTCAAATCAAATTTGAATTCAAACGAAAACCAACTTATCCCTATCCTTTTGGGCATGAGAAGAGAAGGGGCGTGGCTCTTTGTGCGTGGAAAATATTTCATGAGAAACCTTTTCTCGTGTATGTAATGTGGCGCACAAAATGGATAAGGATGAAAGGGCAAGTGATAAGTTATCCATTCAAATTCAAACATGCTTTGAATTTGAATGGCTAACTAATTATTTTATCCATCCATATGGCGCACAAATGAGGGCGTGGGGAAGGATTTTGCGTGAGAAAAATTTCATGAGAAGTTTCTTCTCGTGAATTCAAATGGGTGCAAGGAAGTTGGGTGTCGCAGGGAATTTAAAACAAGGTGGTTTGATTCAAATTGAGCCAACCTAGTTTAAAATAGGTCAAGCACAATTAGACCAGATTAAACCCAACATAATTAGGCTTAATTAGGCTCAATAAAATCTTAATCAAATCAAGAATTAACTAAACCTAACCCCTGATCAAATCAGGGACTAAACCACCTTAGCGATTAGGTCAACATTTAACCTAATCGGGTCAATCCAAACTGAATCCAATTCAATTGGACTTGATCCAAAAATAATTACTTAATCAAATTGAGTTAATTAGTGATTAAATCACTAATTAAATCTCTCATAAATATTGAGTCCAAATTCGATGGGCAATCAGGCATCAGAGACCATCGATATGAAACCCTGATCAAAGAGTTCAAATTTCAAATTTAAAATTTGAAATTCAAAATTTTGACCCCGGTACCCAAAATGTGTGGAACTCATGATTAGAGAATCATAATTCTCAATCATAGAGTCCCAGATAGATAAGACTCATAATCAACCATCAGATCAGAAAGGAACCTCTAATGTGTGTGACCCCGCAGGTTCGAACCTAAGCCGGTAGCACAGGAACCAATTTCTGTACTAATCGAAGTGACCATCTAGCAATGGTACCCGATGATCGGATAGGTCGAATAATCACAATCGCAACATTCAGAACCTACGTGAATATGGTTACCATATAATTCATCCCTTTTGACCCCTGTGTTTAGGACGACTCAGGGTTAAACTGTCAACCCTGATGATATCATCTGAATCGTGCTCAACTCAATTAGTCCTGTGACTCCTCACTAGGACTACCTTGGCCAAGGTTTTGCTAAATTGAAACACGACTGTACACAGCTCCTAAACTGGAGTGGTCAATCCCATCTTGACACACGCACCGACAAGTCAAGTACTTGACTACACCCAGCAACCTTCCGTCACTGAATTAGAAATTCAGGTAGTCCAGTGCCTAAGTGCAGTGAGTTGCTTGCAAGTCACCGTGGCGGTCTCAGGTCGGAGGGATATTTATACCCATATCCCATCGGAGCAAATCTTGACAGCAGAAATAGCTCCGGAGTTGGTCACGTTCAGTGCAAATGTACCATTACATCTCACCTGTATGCCATACCAGTGTCTCCACACTCTTTGGTTATGAGGACAACCAACCCATATGGCACACAACGACCTATGCTCGATAAACGTTGTCGTCCTTGGTAACAACGTATCATTTGGTCGCGAACATGTTTAAGGACTAAGCGACAAATCCTCCTTTGTCGAGTCTAAATAGTCCTAAGGACTTCACCACAACACAGGAGTTCATTAGAAGATGAAACATTTATGATGAAAAAATACCAAAATAACTTTTATTTATTTATAATTCATGTACTAATACAAAAAGGAGCACAACCGTCAACAGGCTGACGATTGACTTTGGGACACTATTCCCAACACTTCCATCCCAAAGATCTGGTCCTAAGAAAGGCAGAAGTTTTAAAGCCTCTGAATCAAAAAAAATTATCTCCAAATTGGGAAGGATCCTACAGAATAACCAAGATACTTTGATCGGATGCATATCGGCTAGAAGCTCTTGATGGAACAACTATTCCTCAAACTTGGAATGTCGATAATTTGAAGATGTATTATCAATAAAGTTGTTCACATGTACAACATTCGGAATGAAACATTAGAATTCAGAATCGTGAAAGCTTCAATCAACTATATTTACAAAATAACATTAGACTGATGAATAATCGATCAATTTTTACTGACTACATCTCGATTTTTCATTGTAAAAAACGATATATCGATTATATCCCAATTTTTCACTGTAAAAACCGACATACCGACTATATCTCGATTTTTCACTGTAAAAACTGACTTCAGTCGAATAACTACTTATACCGACTTAGTTTTAACTAAGCAGAATATTATACCGATTCAACCCCGATCGAATCAAAATACACCGACTTGACTACGATCAGTTGAAGGATATTCGATTTACCATCGTCTATCAAATATCTAAATATACCGATTTGACTACGGTCAGTCGAAGGATATTCGACTTATCACCGTCTATCTAAATATCTAAAAGGTGTGTAAAGTATGTCGACTGACACTCAACTAACGGACAAACTCTACTATAATTATTACTGAACATCCAACTCATCAATGGATAATCGATTGTCCGACTGTGATTCCACGACATTGACTGAGCAAGTACTAAGAGAAGATTCTATACTTGAAAAGTTTCTTTCATTCATTGAAGAAAGAAAATTACAAAATTGGACCCAAGATTCGATTACAAAATTAAACTGTCTGATTACAAAAAAAAAATGTTACATCGATCACCAATCAGTTTCTTCATCACCTTGCTCTGGCATAGTCTCAGTAGTTGGAGTAGGTCCTGGTGCAGTCGGTGCATCTCCTTCAGCCGGCGCGTGCCCTCTTTAGCAGCCTCTTCTCCCAAACTAGGAGGAACAATGCTGCTCAAGTCTAAGTACAGATATAATTTTTCGACCACATCTCGGCTGTCCTCATATCCGACACAGTAGGAGACGAATCCACCCTCGAGAATCTCATCCTTAAATTCTTTCGAATCTTTGAAGTTCTCGATAGCTAGACTCAAGGCACCTCTCGCCGACTCAGCTTCAGCCTTCACAGAGGCCAACTCAACATCGGCTAGTGCCAGTCTTTCCATGGTGGCCCGATACCTACCGCGCTCTGCTTCCAGCTCTTCAATGCATTCATCTCTCTCTCCAGAGTAGACTGATGGAATATTTTTTGCTCCTGATCCAGGACTCGAGAGATGGAATGTCTGATGAGCCAACTAAAGCTTGGCTCTAGAGGACTGTAGGTCGGCTGTCATATAGGAGATTTCTTCCTGAAGCTTCTTCTTCCATTCAGTTGCCGTCTGAAGTTGTTCGACAGTAGTAGTCTTTTCGACATTGGCAGCTACCACCTTATCCATCCATGCCCAACGAAGGTCGGTAATTTTTCGATATCTGCTCTCTAAAGTGTGCATATCGTACGCCTACTGAAAAGAAAAGACAAGTCAAGTCAGATAAAAAAAAAGGAAGAGGAATGTGGAATGCCAAAAAATTACCCCAAGCATTGTCGGATAAAAGGAAGAAAATATTTTGGACACTGTCCAATTTTTTTTATTCTCCTTAGCTGTCGGGAGAAGTGCAACCTTGATGAGTCATCTGGCCAATGATGGATTGGCCAAAGCTGACTCACTGGCAGAAATTCTGATGTCAAAGAGGGTGGGGAGGCCCGCAGATGATCCATCATCAGTAGAAGAAGCCAGTGCCTTCCCTCGATCTCTAGTCGGCGATCATGCGCTTGAGATCGCCATGAAGTCAGGGCTTGACTGCGCCTGAGATCGCTCTGCTGAAGAAACGACTGACGCAGTAGTAGATTGTTCGGATTTGACCATGACTTCTGATTTAGTCCGAACCCCCACTAATGGAGTCGTTGATAGTTCTGCCGCGGCTTCTTCATCTCTCGCCGTTCCGACTCCAACAGATGGTACTTCAGTTGGAGGAAGTATTGTCGGAGCCGATAATGCTAGGACCGGCTCAGGGGCTGCTCCGATGGAATGTCGGGTTCTCTTGTGGTACCGATGGGGTATGAACCCAATTTTTTCTCGACTGTCGAGAGGATCTAGCATCGATCGCTGCCCTCTTCTTGGCAGCATGCAAGTGGATGTTGGCGACCGAAACATGTGCCCTCGTCTGTATAGCTACAATCAAAAGATAAAGATCAGTATAAAATTCAGAAGTAAACAAAAGAAAAAGTGAAGTGACCAACTATGTTATACCTAAAGAAGTTACTGAACTAAGTCTGACATCATAGAGAGCTTGTTCGGTCATCAGCTCTCGCTGTGGTGAAACTTTCATATCTTTTAGTTGGAGAAAATCTTTTCGATCGACAGTATCCACCCGACTATTCTCATTGGGGTCGATTCTTGAATCATCCCAGCACGAAGAAAAACCCCAAGGAGATGAAGAAGAAGCAAAGAAAAATTGATTCTTCGATCCATGAATGGACGATGGAAGACCGGAGATGAAAGAAAAGTCATTTCTCAGATTCAAAAATCACCAACCCTTGGCCTTGGGGTGAGGATGGAGAACAAAAAAAACCCAAAATAGAGAAGGGTGAGTATCAGTCGGGATAAGATGATATAACAAGGTGAAACTAATGATTAGCTGGATGGAGTTCGGAGCCAACTGAGCAGGACAAAGACCATAATAGTCAAAAAAATTCTGGACGAACTCTGAAATGAAAAATCGAAGACCGATCCGAAGATCCTCGATATAAAATGTAATCTGGATCGGAGGAGGAGAGTTCACCTGACCATCCATACCAAGAGCGGAAAGCTGATATTGCTCTAGGATACAATACTGTTCCCAGAGCCGTTCAACATTAGGTCCGGATAAGGAAGAAACTTCCATCTCTGGATCTGAAGGAGAATCGTCGATCAGATTCTCCAACCGACTATCCCAAGAAGATAAAGCTTTCTTACTTCTACTTGCCATTGAAAATGAGAATCAAAAAGGAAAAAGAAAATCCTAAGAGAAGGGAATGGAAACTCGACCTGGAGCTAAAGATCGCAAGAAATAAGAGAACTCGGAAAGCCTCCTAACACTGGGGCAGAACCTTCTGCTGCAAAGAAGAATGATGAATGCAAAAATAAAAAGTCCAAATGGAAGCAACTTCATATATATAGGACCCCTCAATAGTCTGGATAAAGTCACTCAAATCAGGATCTCTTCAGATATCGACACGTGGCTATATCAAGGCCGACCATTGATCAGATGGTTCGACGTACCTACTCTTAGATCATGCCATCTCACCATTATCCACATGAACAGTATAGAGCCAATGACAGCCGGACATATGGTCAAAATCTACTAGTCAGAATCAAATCGTCCGGATTCTCCAGATGCCGAATTATCTTTCCAAAATGATATCTCAATGATGATCTCACAGTTATCGAAACAATAAAATAGCTGGAGATCTCTCGTATTTCAAAAAATTATTAATACCTGCAGTCGAATCGGGGCTCGAAACAACACGTGACAACTCCTTTCGTCCAACGTGATAGATCACATGATGACATACACATCAGACCACCTTGGACTTGGGAGTGGGGGGTAACTATTGGGACAATTCAACCGACCTCTGATTCTGACTCTAAATCGGCCTCATGAACACAAAATGCCGACTAACAATCACTTGATCGATCTATAGTTGGCTATCCTCAGCCATCGATAGACTTAGCCATGACAACTCGGCTAATCTTAGACCAATGACCATTCATATATCAGAGTTACCGATCGATGTTCATTCGGATCTCCATGACTACTACCGACATACGATCGACGTACTATTATTACCGACATATAGTCGGTTTACCTGAAACTGTCAGTACAAAGAGTGCATAATGGCCAAAACATGATCAGTGGCGGGTATAACCGCCCATCGCATGATGACTGTTGGTGCAGAATTCCGCCGACGCCGGAGAAGCTGGAGTCAAAGAAATCGCATCCGCCGTTGGGACCTGCAAGGAAAGTCTAAACCGAAGTTGGGGGTACTCCGACAAGACCCTCCGACGCTCAAGTTAGTACTCTGCCTCAACAGAAATGGAGCACTCAAATGGGATTTTAGTAGAATTTCGAGATAGAGTTTAGAGCTTAGAGAAGAACTTATCTGGAGGTCCCTTTTTATAGACGGAGAGCATAACTGATTGACAGCAACATTTGCAACTGCCTGGTAGTGGGCCGTTCGGAGCCACGCGGAGTTTGTTACAAAGAGTAGTGGCGTCAGGGGGCTGTTTAGGGCCACATGGAGTTTGTTATGGAGAGCGGAGTGGTGTCCGTTATCGTGACTTGCCAGAGAGTGGTGGGGCCATGTGGAATCTGTTACAGAGAGTGGAGTGGGGTAGTGGCCATTGTCGCGACTTGCCAGAGAGTTTGGGCCTGACGGCTGAAGCTCGGCTGGGACGTCTGATGGAGCGGAATGACTCTCTGTCTCTGCAATCTAAGAGAAGCTCGGATGTTTTCGAGGTTGCTGACGAGTCCACTGTTGTCGGGTGCCTTGGGCGCTGATGCTGCAGGCGGAAGTCATCTGCTGTAGAAGCTCGGACGGGGACTTTCTGTTGGAGAAGTCCGGTAAGAGTCCGATTGCTAGAAGAGTCCATCTGAAATTTGCCTGATGTGAAAGTTCGTCTGAAGATTGTCCGTCGGAGAGGTCCGATTTCATGAGGAATCCGACAGAGGGTCGTCCGACAGTAGAGTTCGGATGGCGCTGTGGAGGTTCGTCCATTGGAGGAGTCTCGAGGACACTGGGGAAGGTCGAACGTTGGAGGAGTCCAGGATTCAATTCTGTTGTAGAAGTTCGGACGGAGTCTGACTCTTGTAGGAGTCTGAAAGGAGGCCGCTTATTGTAGAAGCTCGGACGAAGACCGATTGCCGTAGAAGCTCGAATGAAGACTTCTTGTTGTAGAAGCTCAGATGAAGTCCACTTGCAATAGAAGTCCGGAGTAGAGATCCGACTAGTGGAGCCCGTCCATTGTAGAAATTCGTCTGGAATCCATCCGCTGTAGAAGTTCGGCTGGGATCCGACTCTTGTAGGAGCTCGGATAAAATTCAGAAGGCAGTCGACCGCCGTAGAAACTTGGATGGAGTCTGGTTACTGTAGAAGTCCTGCTATTGGAGAAGCTCGGACATTGATGAAGTCCGAAAGAAGTTCGGAGTAAAGTCGTTCGTGGCTGGAAGAAATCTGGAAGAGATTCGGAGAATAGTCGATCACTGTAGAAAATCGGTTGATAGTGAAGCTCAGAAAGCATTTGGAGCAGTCCGGTAGATGAATGGAGGAGCTCATTATCGGAGAAGTCCGGATGGTATTATGGAAGTTCGGACGGTCGGAGGAGTTCAGAAAGACGCCACACAAGGTCGGAAGCCGGAAGAGCCCTGGAAGGGTCGGTCTTTTACGAACTTCGGCTGGGGTTATTTTATACCCAACAATAACATAATGTCGGAATGTGTGGGATCCATATGTCTAACCGTTACAAATAGTTACCAACTACTCGTCTATAAAAGGAGGTAAATGAACAACATTTGGTAAGATATTTCTGGACTGATACTCTGCCTCCCTAAAAATTCTATCTGCTATTCACCACTCTCTACTGACTTAAGCATCGAAGAGTCTCCGTCGGATACAACTCCAGTCAGTGAGAATTTTTTTTGCAGGTGCTTTTCTCCGACAATGGGTACAACAAGGGATTGGCCGCAACACGTTCAAGTTCTCGAACTTGTTCTAGTATTTTTTTTTTTTAATTGAATAGGAGGCAGAAGCTGCCATCCGTAATTCATTGATGAATGGATTAATTACAAGAAGTCTAGATGAGAGGCATATCGGAAGCAATTCAACAAGCGGGGGGAACTTGGACAAAAAAGCTGATGATGTACCGGCAAAACAGGGACATTACAGGTTGTTATGAAGTCTGAAATGGCAGTGAAACAGATAATACTTTTCCATTAGTTCGACGGTGTCTGAAACCATGGAACAGAGGTTTTTGTGTGATCGCATTTGTAGGGTCTGATGAAGGCCAGAGAAAGGTCCATACAACTGTAATGCTGGAAGCCCGATAAAGACCTGTTGAACTATAAGAGACTCTGTAAATTGAGTCTTTCTTCTGTAATTCCAGGAATGCTGTAGATTTCTTTTAGGTTTCTGCCACATTAGTAGAAGTCGGTTGGGGTTGTTGTCCCTAACGCTCCTGCATCTCAAAGATCACCCATTTGCAGAAGTCTCCTAGAAGAACCTGTATGTATCCAGGATCTGATGTGGGCTATGCTTTGCTGTTCTAGTAGTTGTTAAAATTTAAAAGTGCTATATATCACTTTTTCTTTGACCAATTTATAAAATATCCAAATATTCTATGTTGAAAATATCCTAGAGCAAATATTCTAGCTACTTGCACGTTCTTCCTTCTTGCCGATAGGAACATGAGAAGTACATTAAACATGTTAATAAAAATATCAATTTATTAATTTATTTATTTTTATTTTTAGAAATTGATGCTTCTATTGATCTTTTGCAGAAAAGATAGCTGTCAATGAAAAGAGCTCGATTCAAGGTTAGAATGATTCAAATTTGGAGCAAATCGGATTTAAAATGGATCCTAATTTGAGAGACAAAGACAAGCTCAAATTCAAATCAAATTGAGCTCAAAACCATTCCAAAATCAAGTCAAAATGGCTCGAACTCGAACCCAATTAGCCGGCTGATGCACGGTGGACCGACCATTCGGTCCAGGAATTTAATAGCGCGGTCCATAGAATTTTTCGTGCATAGTCACGGCGCATGGAGTAGGCTGAGGTTTTGCACTGACAGACGGCCCAAATTGGATTTCGAGGTTGATCGGATGGTCTTGGGAGTTGTCAGTCGAGAGAATAACTTCTGTTGCACGATTCGATGGCCCAGCACGCTCCAAACCGAGATCCAATAGCTGAGATTGATTCTGACGGTGAATAGAGTTCTGAAGCTTTCCTATGTGCTGATCAATGAGCGGGATTTGATTTGAATACGTTTTCAGGCCGTTTGATTAACATCCGATGGCTGGCAGGGGTCTACGAGTTTAACAATGATTAAAAGTCCGATCTTAACTCAAATTGAGCCCAGTTTTCACCAATAAACCAAAAAATCGTGGAGAATTTATGGAGAAGTGAGCAGCAGCAAGCAAGCAGCAGAGAGCATCTATCTTCAACTTTTTATTCTCTTTTTATTTTAAAACTTTTGTAAAGGTTTTGAGAGAGAAAAAAAGCGTGGTTGCCAGGATGATTCTTCTTCTTCCTTTCGTGAAGATGATGCTTGCAGACATCATGCGTGGCTAAACTCTGAGTCTCCAAAGAGTAGATGAGATTTTCTTTTAATATTTATATTTTAGTTTCTTTATTATGCAATTAAGCTTGATTGTAATGATTTTTTTTCATGAATAAATTTTTTTTTCATTACTTCAAAAATTGTGCTTTTACTTTGAACTATAATTTAGATCTTTGAATATCCTATGGCTACATAGAGACAAGTGATGATCTAAGAGTACGATTTGTACTCAGCGAGATAAACTATGATCAGGATCTGATTATAGGATATTTTATTTATTTTTATGATTTGATATTTAGAATAATCTATGACTACGTAGGACAGATCGAGGTACTACGATTTGTACTCAGTGAAATAGATTATGATCGGAGATCAATTAAAATTTTAATAATTATATAATAAAAATTAATTTATATTTCATTAAAAAAATTGAATTGAAATCCTGAGACATCTTTCTTATTTGCTTGCTTGTTAATCACAATCTCAATTTAATTGAAACTTTTGCTTTCTTTTAACCAAATTTTATTCTTTCTTATTGCAATCTAATTTACATTCTTAGGATTTTTATTTAAAAGTGAATATAACCCCATTGATCCCTGTGGATTCGACCTTAACTCACTACTATCTGATAGTTTTGAGTTAGTGATTTATTTTTGATGCCTACGACAACAATCAAATTTTGACGCTATTGTCGGAGACTATTGGTACAGTTAGTTCATAAAAAAAATCAAAATAATTTTTTTTTCTAGCTAGATTATTTTATTTACATGCTTAGAAATATTTTCTGCTTCTATAGCCTAGTAATTTACTACTTCTTATAATTTAGAGAAATTTACTGCTCTAATAGTAGATTTCATTTTTTCTTTATTTGCAGATTATCTACTTGCTTTTTAATCTTAGCATAATTTACTTTTCATTTAGGTAGATTCACTCGATCCTTTTACATCTAATTAACCTAATTTAAAACTACCTTTTATTCTTTTTACTTTAGATAACATAACATAAAAGGAAAACAAAGACACCACATAACACTTAACTAAAATAGAAAAATTAATTAAACCTTAAAAGCTTCTTATTTGTATCGGATATCTTTTCTTTTTGCATTGCATATTTTCATAAAATATTTTAAGAACGCAAACCATAATCAACATAAGATGGAGATTTCACTATCCTTTTTTGGCCTCCAAACCATCACCCTTCATATTGCATTGACTCAAGTCTTTAATCTAAAATCAATTAGACGTTGGCCCCTAAAGACTCTCGATCTCAATAGGACAAGAAATCCTAAGAGTTGGATCGGATTAGGATTAGTTATTTAAATTGATGTCTAGGCAAGTGGTTCAGAAATAAAATTTTGAAAGAAAATAGTTCTTTAATTGGTTTCGTTCATTGATTTGACCAACTTAGTTGGTGTTTAAAGAAAGCAACAGGGAGATCCCCATCAATCTTATACTTATCTGACCAATAGAGTGGCTAATCTTATACTTGGAGTGCTCGGAGGTGACCTTGAAACAGTTAGAAGCTGTCTAGATCTAGGATAATCTTTAGTTAGGATTGATTGCAAAACTTGCTTGCTATTGAAAATTTTAATCTAATTAAAAGCACTCTTCTCTATCGTCTCTAGATTTAGGACTCCTTAGGCCCTTTTTTTTAGAACTTTTTTCTCTTTTCTTCTCTTTTTCTTCTTTTCTCTTCCCAAAAGAAAACTTGTTGAAATTTGAACTCGGTTTGATCTTATGGGTGTATGCTAGGATGTCAATCATTACAACCTAATTTGTACCCATTAGACCTAAAACTAAAAAAAATGATCAGAACAAACTGAGTCAAAACCATGGACCCAAACAAGAGACTGACCTACCACGGCAATTGAAGGAGTACTTTACTCCTTCAACCTACACCTACTCACCATGTATTTAGCCTCCTTCTATGGAAGCAGTACAATATGAAATCCAGTCCAGCATTATTCAAATACTACCATCTTTCTATGGACTGTCGAATGAGGACCCTTACAAATACTTGGATGAATTTTTTGAGATATGCTCCACTATCAAAATCCAAAATTTCTCTGATGATGCCTTTAGGTTAAAATTGTTTCTATTTTTTTTTAAGGACAAGGCCAAATATTGGCTAAACTCTTTAGATTCGGTAAATATTTTAACCTGGGATCAACTTTAGAGAGAATTTCTCAAGAAGTACTTTCCTATAAGAAAGACAAATCAAATTAGAAAAGCCATTACCAGTTTTTCTCAGATGAATGGAAAAATATTCCACGAGACTTGGGAGAGGCTTAAAGACCAAATTTGTATATGTCCACACCATGCCTACCTAAATGACAACTAGTCTAGTGCTTTTACGATGGTCTATCAGAAAAGTGCTGACAGATGGTTGATGCCTCGTGTGGTGGAACATTCATGCTCAAAAATGAACATGAGGCCTAGCAATTGTTCGAGACCCTTAGCAAAAATTTCCTACACCACATGTCTGCCACCGTAGAGACACTCCCATGATTAGACCAAAAAGAGGTGAATTTATAAGGTAGGCCATTCCATAGATATCCATAGCAAGGTAGATGAATTGTCACAAAAACTCAGCAAGATGGATGAATTAACACAAAAACTCAATTGACTACTGCAAGTCGGGCAGATCACCTCTTCCCAATCCACACAAGTCCAACATATCTATGCCATTTGCTCAAGCCCAATCCACTTCATTACTGAATGTCTAGCTGCATCCTAATTTTTTAAGTTCGTACATGAGCAAGTCCAGCAAGCTCAAGTCCAACCAGCTCGTAGATCAGAAAATGATCCATATTCAAACACATATAACCTTGACTAGAGAAGCCATCCAAATTTTTTTTGGAGACCACAACTAGGGGCTGGCCCTGCACCTAACTATCAGGACCTTACATATAGGTAAGGACCATACTACCATAATGCCCTGCAACCTTCCACCACTACACATAGTTCAACTTTTGAGGAGAAGGTCTTGAAAGTGCTAGAACGATTGGAAGTCAATACCTAGACCCTTCACTCCCACACGCAATCAATTACTAAGCTAGAGGCCCAAATATATCAATTAGCTATAGCCTTCAGTAGAAGAGAGGAGAGATAACTGCCCAGCCAACCCATAAGCAATCTTAGGGGGCAGTATATGGCTGAAAGCTTGAATGTCTATGAAACTTTTCTAAGCAAATTAAATCTATGATGACCCTTAGAAGTGGAAAGGTCTTAGAATGGTTAGAAAGAGCCAACACGTTAGGAATCCAAATTTAGATCAAATTACCTGACAATAAGGAAGACCCCAAAGAGAGGGATAAACCAATTTCCTCAGCACCTATACTTAGAGTTCCATTCCCAAGTGCCCTAGAAATATCTCTATCTTCAGAAAAAATGGGGGTCAAGATGAAGAAAATGTTTGAACTATTTAAACAAGTCCATATCAACCTTCCTCTTTTAGATGCCATCAAACAGGTCTCGATCTATGTCAAGTTTTTGAAAGATTTGTGCATACAAAAATAAAAATTTAAAGCACACATCCCTAAGAAAGTCCATCTAACTGAACGAGCCAGCTCAGTCTTCCAATATGCCACACTACCCAAACTTAAGACCTGGTGCCTCTACTATCTTCTGTGTCATAGATGGCCTGGCTGTAAAAAAAGTCTTATTAGATCTAGGGTGAGTGTCAACCTTCTTTCAGGCTTAGTTTATAAACTTTTCAATTTTGAAGAATTGAAATCCACATCAGTTACCTTACAATTAGCTGATAGATCCGTTAAGGTACCCTTTGGGATGATTGAGGATGTGTTGATCAAGGTGGATGAGTTTTACTTTTCCATAGACTTTCTTGTTTTGGAGATGGAATCTGAAAGCGATCCTAGCCAAATCCCAATCATTTTAGGCCGACCCTTTCTCGCAACAGCCAACGCATGCATTAACTATAAGATGGGAGCCATGGACGTATCGTTTGGGAATAAAAAGCTAAGGTTGAATGTGTTCAATGCTATCATGGGATCTCAAAGTGAAGAGTTTAGTAAAGTAAACGTACTAGAGGGACTTATAAAGAAGCCACCCCTATCATACCCTCACAAGACCTTCTATAAGCCTATATAGCTCATTTTGATATAGACAACTTTGACATAGATGGGTACATAGAAGAAGTAAATGCCCTATTAGAGCCATCTATTTTCGCTCCTCCATGGACCAAGAAATATGAGCAAATGCTCCTTCCCTCTATCACACCAATAGTTTCTTCATTAAAAACCCCACCTACATCAGACCAAAAGCCATTCCTAGTCATGTTAAAAGATCCATTCCTGGAGCCTAAAGTAACTTCTAACCAGAAAGCCCAAATTGTAGGTATACAAAGAGAAGATGAAAAAGTCATTAGAAGGACAATCACTAACCCAACAATGGACTGCTCATCCAAGTGCTACCTCCAGAACTAAATACTACAGTCATTAAGCAAGTTAGACTTGAAAATCCTACTGAGGATCCTTCACATAAATTTTTGAACTATATGGGCATAGATGGCGAAGAGAAGCTGAGTAATCTATTAGACCCACTATGGATAACAAAGCAGGAGCTATTTTTAGAATCATCTAGTATTATCTTAGCCCTTGCACTAGAATCAACACCTACCTTGCAACCCAAGCCACTTTTTGCTAATCATAATCCGAATATATGTCATCAAAAAAATTTAGTGTGGACCATCACCGATCGGACTTCATCCAACCATCTGCCATGGCTAAGTATACCTATCAACTTGGTAGAACCAATATATGCATGATAATGAGCTTCACAAGGTCTAGCTGAAGATGTTTAACTTAGTGCTTGTTGGGAGGCAACCCAATTTTTTATATTTTATTTTTTTTATTCTTTTTAGTGGATTTAGGACTTACTTCAGGATTATCGAAGCTAAGTTGGGGGGAGACCTACATCTGCTGTCTTAAAGCCCAGGCTGAACCACAATAAATTAAGCTCAAATGAATTCCTTCCTTTTTTTTCTTTTTACTTATCACATTCTATTTCTCTCCTTCATTGAGGATAATGTCGTTTAAGTTGGGAGGAAGGAGAAAATTAATTTAATTAAGTCCTGGAGTATGATTAGAAATAATTAGTTTTGTGTATTCAAATTTTATCTCGATTTGAAGTTAATTAGGCACCCTAATCAATGAGTGATTAACGGTCTAGATAATTTTAGAGATACTAAGGGGCAAATTATTAAAAAAATCCAATGAATGGTAGGATTTAGATTAGAAAAATTCTTTTGGAGAATTCTAGAATGTTCTGTCCATTGATCTCGATAAAGAATCTACTTTATAGGGGTACGAGTGGAAAGATTAAAGTATGCAAAAAGTCTATCTTAATAAAATAGATTTTTAGCATTTGTCATTGAGTAATCAGGTCTTTTCATCTAAGAAAGTGTTGTTGTTCGCATCAAAAGGTGAGAATGTGAAGAAATCTCTTGTAGAGTCAGTCTTAACTCATAATTTTTTTGACTGAGTCAGTAAGTTTGAGGATGTTCTATACCTAATTTTCTAAAGCTAACTAATTTGGGAGTCATTAGCCTAAAGCTCATTACAAGAGTCAATTAGAAAGTTTAAGGAGTTAGGACATTGCACTGACTATATGTATAAATATTCAAAAAAAAAAAAAATAAAGGGACTAAACTGCAAAAACATACTACACCAAACTACAGCAAGTTAAAGGATTTAAAGAGTGAGGTGGGAAGTTGGTGAAGGAAAAATTTTAAAAATTTTTATGGGCTTCACTCAACCACTAATTGGATTGAATTAATAATCTAATGAAGTACTTCTTTAATGGTCTAACTGGATATCAGTAGTCTTTAGGAGTGTCTAAAATAACTGTCAATTCAAGGATAATTTGGTACACATTACTGATTTACATATTTTACTTAAAGATGAGCAAAGTTCAAATTGAGAGGTGTAATAAATACATTAAACATATTAATAAAACCATCAATTTATTAATTAATTCATCTTTATTTTTAGAAATTGATGCTTCTATTGATCTTTTGCAGGAAAGATGGTTGTTAATGAAAAGAACTTGATTCAAGGGTTAGAATGATTCAAATTTAGAGCAAATCGGAGTCAAAATAGATCTCAATTGAGAGACAAAGACAAACTCAAATCTAAGCTAAATTAGGCTCAAAATCAGCCCAAAATCAAGTCAAAATGGCTTGAACCAGAACCCAATTAGCCAGCTGGTGCATGGTGGACCGACTGCTTGGTCCACGAATTCAATAGCGTAGTCCATAGAATATTTTACCTATTGGAAAATGTGTCCTAAAATCAATCATCTAAGTAGGTCGCTGTATGCCATATGCGTTGGTTGTTCTCGTAACTAAGTGGTGTGGAGACACTAGTATGGCATCCAGATGAGATATAAGAGTATATTTGCATTGAACGTGATCAATGTAATACTCTACTATCAAGAGTAGTTAGCTAAGATCAATGGGTATAAGTGTCCCTCCGACTTGAGATCACCACGGTGACTTGCAAGCAACTCACTGTGCTTTGGTGCCAGACTGTCTGTATTTTTAATATAGGTTCGAAAGATTTTTGGGTACAGATAAGTACTTGTGAAATCAGTGTGTGAGTCAAAATGGGATTGACCACTCCTGATTAACTTCAGGAAGAGAATGTCTCACTGTGTTTCAATTTAGCAAAACCTAAGTCTGGGTAATCCTCGTGAGGAGTCACGAGATTTGCAAAATTTTGAGATGCAATAGAGATGACTTATATGAGTGTTGACAGCATACTCGAAATCGTCTTGAGCATTATTGATCAAAAGGATAAATTATACGGCAACCATAGGTCAGGGTTCTTAGAATGTTACTTTGCATACATTCGACCTATCTGGACGTCGGAAACCATTGCTAGATGGTTACTTCGACTGATACAAAAATTGATTTCTATGCTATTGAGTTAGGTTCGAACCTATTAAGTCACACACATAAGAAGTTGTAACCTAATCAGATGGTTAATCGATGATTGAGAATCGTTCTTAGGTTAAACGATCAATGTGATTGATGTTTGACCTAATGTAAGTGTTGCAGGAGGATCGATTAGCAATTGGATTGCTAATTGGCTCAATCTGATTGAGCAATTAGGCTGAGATCAAGTCTAAATGAATTTAATTCAATTATAATTAATTTAGATTTAATTAAATTAAGTCTAATTAGTTTATTGGATAAGCCAATTGCAAGGGAGAACAAGTCCCTGTTCGACTAGGACTTGTATGCACCTAATTTTAATTAAGTTAGAATTTAAATCAGAATTAAATATGATTTAATCTGATTTAATTAGACTTTTAGTTAGACTAGGATCATCATTAATTAAATTATAATTAATTTAGATTGGGTTCAAAGTGTTTGACCTAATCTACATAAGAATCCTAGTTAGACCAGGATTTCATATCATCTCTTGCGCCACCTAAGAAACTCCAAGCCTACGCCATATATTAATTTTTAGATAATTTTTCTATGATATCCACATCTAAGGAATATAATCTCACACCACTTATTCTAGAGATTTGAATCAAATTTGATTTGATTCAATATGAAAAGTGATTTGGTTTATTATGGAAGGTGGTTTAGGTTTATTTCTTTTTTGAAAGAGTCCCTCTTCACAAGGACTCTTCCCTCCTCTCTTGAGCCAACTTTCTCCAAGCCTATCCTATCATTTTATCACCCCTTTTAAGCATCTTATCCTGATCTCCACAAAATTTATAAGGGAGGGGGCGTCCAAGAGTTGGACGCCCCATGGACTTCTTGTTGATTAGGTCTTTGGACCTAATCTGCCATATAAAAATTTGCCACCCCATATGCTATGAAATATGAGTCAAAAATTTATGGTTTTTAAGATAGAAATAGCAGAGGAGAAAGAGGATGGTATGGGTAGTTTGAGGTGCCATTATCCTTGGAGGGGAGTCTTCAATCAAGAGATCAAAGGTTGATATCTTGTAAAGAGAAAGGTAAGAGAAAAGATTGTCTTCTCTAATTATTTTTCTTTCATATTATTCTCTCTTTGTTTTTTATATTTTTTATGTGATAAAATTTGAGAGAGAAAGAGGATGGAATGGGTGGTTTGAGGTATCAAATTTCTTGAAGAAGAGACTTCTATCAAAAGATCAAAAATTGATGTCTTGTAGAAACAAAAGGTAAGAGAGAAGATGTTTTTCTCTTATTATTTTTCTTTTCAGCTTATTTTCTCTTTATTTTATATTTTTATGTGATAAAAATCTGAGAGAGAGAGAGAGGGGTGGCATGGTGGATTATGCTCCAATGAGTTGGAGCATGGTGATCTAATTTTGGACATGATCTGATCATATTCTGATGAGAGAAGAAAAAGAAAAGAAGGTCTTTTCTTAAGATTTTTTTAGAACCTTTCTTCTCCATAAATCATGAGATTTTTCTATGAAAAAATCAGATATCATAAGATCTGAAAATTTGAGAAATATCTAGAGAAGAAGGTCTTCTCATGTCCTAGCATAGAGATGTTCTCAGGACATCAATCGTTGATGTACTGAAAGAGAAGATCTATCTTCTCTTAGGACCCTTTTCTTTAACATATTATTTCTAATTTTAGGGAGGTCAAAAAGTTTGACTTCTCCTTATTCCTCCTCATATTCTTCATCTCTTGGAATGTCCAGAGATCCGAAGAATATTTTTTAGATTAACCATCCGAAGGGATCTGTAAGAAGCTAGTGCTTTGAGCGGATCTTCGTTCGACGAACCTTCGATTTTGTTGCAGTCTCATGTGGATCACCTGTAGAGGTCAGACGCATGTCGGCTCCAAAGAAATAAAAAAAATCAATCGCAAACTTTTTCACCCACATAAAGGTAAGAAATCTGATCTCTTCTCTTATTTAGATGTGATCTAGGTTTTAGATCTAAAACTGTTTTAGATCTAGGGTATTGATTTGATCAATACCAAAGTTTTATTTTTTGATTTATAAATATAATATGACATATTATAGATCCTAATTATAGGTTTAGTAATCTGATTACATACATTTATATATTAAATTATTTAATTTAATATTCTGCTGCATTATATTTCAAAATTATTTTGAAATTCATGCATGAAACCCTGCACCTTTTCTAACAGTGGTATCAGAGCATTTAGGTTCTTTTATAATATATTCATAATTGTATTAACATAAATCTAAAAAATAAAATAATGATCGTACGGACTGTAAGTTGTCCTGCTGTAAGGTTTATCCTTACAGTGCAAAGGTTATCCTGGTACGTTGCATCTAAAAAATTTAAAAGAGTTTAAATAAATCTTTCATGAATTTTTAGATTAGGTCTATTTTATTTTATAAAATTTTATGTAATGTACATAGATTAAAATTAGCCAAGAACAAGATCCTGCGAAGGTTCTGTTTGCTTATCGGCCAGCTCGACCAGCAATCCAGCTTGACTGAAATGTTGGCTCAACTATTTTTCTGACTGATTTTAATTGTTAGTGTTTGTTAGTGAAATAAGCTGACCCATTTTTGAAATGATCGACTTATTTAGTGAAACAAATTAGATTGTATTAAACCTTTCAAAAATTGAAAATAGATTTCAAAATGCCGAACCCCAACCCTCAGCCATGAACTTAATTAAAAGAATTAAGTGATTGTTTAGGATCTAGGTTTGTGATTTAAAGATCCTAAGATAATTTCATAAAACATGGGTTAAAGGGTAATGGGTTAGCTTTGATCAGGTCATTAATGGGTTAGACCTAGGGTTAGATTAAATATGGACTAAGTTAAGAAATTGATCAAACCTAATTAAAAGTTAATTAGGATTAGGTCATTTCTATAGATCACTTCAATAGTTGTAGTTGATCAAAGTCCATATCTAACAAATAGACACTGATCGTGGCTCAGCGGCTGAGCCCGAGTCTTTAGGCAGGCCAAATCAAAACTGATAAATAGTTGGTGTCTAAGGTAAACCTGATCGATGATTTTTAATTGGGAGCCCACTTACCTGGTCATTTCTTATGGTGTCTAAGGCAAGCTTAGGCAGACCCTCCCATCGATCATACTTACTTGGTCAATGTGTTAATCAGGTCTTGATTAGGTTGCTCATTGATTCGTGCTAACCCATGTCACATAGAAAATCAGTGAGTCTGATTTCATTCAGTGAGATTGATCTAAGTGCCCAGGGATCAAATTTGATCCTAGTCCTTGTTAATGACTTGAGAAGTCAGTGGGAGGACTTGACTTGATGAAATCAGTGAGAGCAAATTGATCCATGTCCTTTCTATCCTTAAATCACTAATAATTTTAAATCTTCTAAAATTATTAGGTCCTTAAAATGACAAAATTATGGAGATAACTGAGTCATAACCTCCCATTAAAGTATTTGATAATGGGTCCATTAACTCAATAATCATTACAGACCCAAAGGCCTGGTGCTTGTTGACTAATAGAATTATCACTCATCATATGATGACTTGAAAGTGTCTCTCTAATGGTGGTTAGATTAGCCAACTAAAGTTGGGCTTAATCATTCATTGGTTAGATGCACTAAGTATGATCATGTTAATGGTTGGACCTAACCGGATCCTTACAGTGGAGGCCAATGCCTACTGATTAGGTTTCTAGGACAAAATTAAATTACTAAAAGTTGTTTGGAAAATAATTGGTTAATGAACCTATCCGTAGATGCAGATGGGTTGGTCGACTAAAGTCGGACTTGTCTGTAGTCTATGTGGATTCTAATACCTACTAGAAATTAAAGTAATTTTCTGAATTGGAGGTAGAGGCTACCAATTTGAACAAAATAGTGGAAGAACCTTGAGACTAAAGTCTAAGTCTCTAGGAAAAAGCTTAAAATAATTCATATACATTAGGTCATTGTTCTCTTTTCTCAAAATAAAGCTAAACCTTAATTGCTCAAATTACTGTTAGACAGTGATGACTTATGGGATCCAACTTCGTTAATTAGTATTGAAAGTTGAATTTGGTTCAGCAGTATGAATGGGTTCGTATTGGGCTTCTTAGTCTAGTCAAAATAATTAGTCTAAAATCGATCCAAATCAGGCATGTTGCTTCTACTGTAAGAAGCAGGATCATAAGAAGAAGAATTATCTTGCTTTCCTTGACCATAATAGGCTGAACAAGAGAAAGGAGCAAGAGTTGCTCATCAAGGATGTTATATAATAACACCTTAAAGTTTCTCCATGTAATTCTACTATCTAGGTATTAGATATCGATGGTCTTATGCAATTTGTTGCTAGTAAGTGGAATGTTTAAAAATGATGAGAAATTCTTGAATGTTAGGGATGGAAGTCTTATTCCAATTCTAACTTTAAGAATTATAGAGCTTATTTTCAAATATTATCATTTAGAGTTGTTGGTGCAAAAATTCGCCTGCGTCGGAGAAGCTGGAGTGAGGGAGTCGCGGTGCCGTCGGAACCTGCAAAGAAAGTCTAAATCGGAGTTGGGGGTGCTCCGGCAAGACCCTCCGATGCTCAAGTCAGTTCTCTGCCTCAACAAGAATGGAGTACTCAAATGAAAATTTTAGCAGAATTTTTGAGATAGAAATTAGAGCTTAGAGAATAACGTATCTGGGGTCCCTCTTTTATAGGCGGAGGGTGTAACAGACTGATAGCGATGTTTGTAACCGTTGACAGTGGGCCGCTCGGGGCCAAAAGGAGTTTGTTATTAAGAGTAGTGGAGTGAAATCATGGCCATCACCGTGGCCTGCACGCGGAGCCTGTCGCGGGGAGTGGAGCGGCGTCCGTTGTCGCGACTTGCCAGAGAGTGGAGGAGCCGCACGAATCCATCACAGGAAGTGGAGCAGAGTCGTGGCCATTACTGTGGCCTGCCAGGGAGTGGTGGAGCCGCGCAGTATCCGTTGTAGGAAGTGGAGCAGAGTTGTGGCCATTACTGTGGCCTGTCAGGGAGTCCAGGCCTGTCGGCCGAAGCTCGATTGAAGCGTCTGGCGGAGAGAGATAGCTATCCATCTGAGAGGAGCTTGGATGTTGCTGGCGAGCCTTCTATCATTGGGTGCTGTTGGGCGTTAATACTATAGGCGAGGGCCATCCGCTGTAGGAGCTCAGTCAGAGGCTTTCGCAGATGAAGTTCGGTTTCACGCAGAATTCGGCAAAGGGTCGACCGGCAGCAGATGTCGGATAGCGCTGGAGAGGTTCATCCGCTGGAGGGGTCCAGCTGCTGGAATCCATGTGCCGTAGGAGTTCGTCCGGAGTCTATCCACTACAGGAGTTCGGTCGGAGTCCGATCTCCGTAGAAGCTCGGATGGGGATCATTTGTTAGGAGAACTCGGCTGAGGCCTGCCTGCAATGGAGATCCGGAAAGAATGCATCCACAATGGGAGCTCGGGTAAAGGCTTACAGTGAAAATCCGATGCGGACCACTCGTAGTAGAAATTTGAAGTAGACCGCTTGTAGCAGAAGCTCGGGGTAGATCGCTTGCGGTAGAAGTTCGGAGTCCGACCCCCATAGGAGTTTGGATGAGATCTACCTGCAACAGGAGTTCTAGGCAGAAGTCTGGCTCCTGTAGGAGTCCGGATGAAGACTACCTGCGGTCGGAGTTCGAGGAAGAAGTCCGACTCCCGTAGGAGTCCGGATGAAGTCTTCCTGCAGTCGGAGTCGGGGATGAAGTCCGGCTCCCGTAGGAGTCTGGATGAAGTCTTCCTGCAGCCGGAGTCAGGGATGAAGTCCGGCTCCCGTAGGAGTCCGGATGAAGTCTTCCTGCAGCCGGAGTCGGGGATGAAGTCCGACTCCCGTAGAAGTTCGGATGAAGTCTTCCTGCAGCCGAAGTCGGGGATGAAGTCCGGCTCCCGTAGGAGTCCAGATGAAGTCTTCCTGCAGTCGGAGTCGGGGATGAAGTCCGGCTCCTGTAGGAGTCCGGATGAAGTCTTCCTGCAGTCGAAGTCGGAGATGAAGTCCGACTCCCGTAGGAGTCCGGATGAAGTCTTCCTGCAGCCGGAGTCGGGGACGAAGTCCGGCTCCCGTAGGAGTCCGGATGAAGTCTTCCTGCAGTCGGAGTCGGGGATGAAGTCCAGCTCCCGTAGGAGTCCAGATGAAGTCTTCCTGCAGTCAGAGTCGGGGATGAAGTCCGACTCCCGTAGGAGTCCGGATGAAGTCTTCCTGCAGTCAGAGTCGGGGACGAAGTCCGGCTCCCGTAGGAGTCCGGACGAAGTCTTCCTACAGCCGGAGTCGGGGATGAAGTCCGGCTCCCGTAGGAGTTCGGACGAAGTCTTCCTACAGTCAGAGTCGGGGACGAAGTCCAGCTCCCGTAGGAGTCCGGATGAAGTCTTCCTGCGGCCGGAGTCGGGGATGAAGTTCGGCTCCCGTAGGAGTCCGGATGAAGTCTTCCTGCAGTCAGAGTCGGGGACGAAGTCTGGCTCCCGTAGGAGTCCGGACGAAGTCTTTCTGCAGCCGGAGTCGGGGACGAAGTCTGGCTCCCATAGGAGTCCGGATGAAGTCTTCCTACAGCCGGAGTCAGGGATGAAGTCCGGCTCCCGTAGGAGTCCGGATGAAGTCTTCCTGCAGTCGGAGTCCGGGACGAAGTCCGGCTCCCGTAGGAGTCCGGACGAAGTCTTCCTGCAGTCAGAGTCGGGGACGAAGTCTTCCTGCAGTCGGAGTCGAGGATGAAGTCCGGCTCCCGTAGGAGTCCGGATGAAGTCTTCCTGCAATCGGAGTCGGGGATGAAGTCCGGCTCCCGTAGGAGTCCAGATGAAGTCTAGAAGGTGGTCGATCATCGTGGAAACTTGGGTGGAGTCCGTCCATCATGAAGAATCTGGTCGATGCTGGTGGGGATTTATCCGTCGACAGAACTTGGGAATGTTGCGGAGGCTCGGCCGTCGGAGAGGTTCGGAAAGATGTCACCGAAGGTCGGAAGTTGGTAGAATCCCTGGAGGGTCACTCCTGTCACGAACTTCGGTTGGGGGGGTATTTTATACCCAACACTAGTCTCCCTACTTTCGAGTTCGAGTTTCGAATGAAGGAAGTACAGAGAAATTTTCACAGCCGAAGTTGTCCCCTTGAATCCTGTGCACGATCGCCCTCAGATATTCTGGCATTTAATGTGCGCGTGCTGGAGTCTTTTCAAATCAGGGTGATCCGAAGGGACCTTTCAGAATTCCCGCTGGAGCGTTGGCCCAGGTACGATGCAGTAATGGCTTTGTCAGCTGTCAGCCGCTTTTAGACGCCTGCTGTGGCGAGTGGGACATGTGGCGAGCGTGGGTCGGCCTGGGGAGATCCGCGATCATTATAGCACCGGATCTCAGGGTCTATTTAAACCCGTCTTTCCGCCTTCAGGAGTCTCATTCCACCTGAAAGTTCTGTCGGTGTCTGCCTTCTCTCCGAGAGCTCAGACCCTCCTTGGCGTCCACCTTGGCCCTAAGCGTTCTTCGAGTCATCCCTGTCCTCGCACCTCTGCATCCTTCGGAGCCACTTAGGTTAGTCCCAGAACTTTCGTTTCTCTTCTTGCCATCTAGGTGCCCTTTCTCCTCCATTTTTCTTTCGCCGCATTCCCCTGGTTTGGTCCCCCGCGAACCTTTCGCCTCTTATTTCGCCTGATTTCTCTGGGATTTTTAGGTCCTTGTTTGAAATGTCTTCTGACACCTCCACCTCTAGTGGTTCCAGGAGTTTGTTCGTCTCAGCCTCCCAGAACCCTCATACTGTAGACAAATCCTTATCTAGGGCTGGGCCTCGCCCGATTTTTGCGTCGGGCGCCATTCCTTGTTCTCTGACTCCAGATGAACTTTTACTGATAAGGGTTCAGTATGGAGTTCCTCCGAATACGATCTGGAGCTTTCTGGTCCCGCCGACCGGGCTAGCACCCCCACCTGGCTGTTTCTGTCTGTACCAGGAGGCCTTCCGTGCTGGGCTCCGGCTTCCATTTTCGTCCTTCGTCGTCGCTCTTTTTCATTTTTTAGACATTTCTTTTGCTTCAGTCGCGCCGAATTCTTTTAGATTTTGATAGGATTCCTCTTCCTTTGCCATGTAGTCGAAGTTCAGCCATCTCTTTCTTTGTTTAGGTATTTTTACACCTTCAAGTGCCACCCTCGACAAAGGACTGGTGGTATTCTCCCCCCAGTTTGGCAAGAAGGGGTTGCTAAAAGGTGCTCCTCTTCAATCCACAACTGGAAGGGGAAGTACCTCTTCGTCCAATGCCTGACCTTGAGGCTGGGATTGCCCCCTTGGGGCTCCCTAAGGGACTCTGTCCGTCGGGCTCCTAGCCTGGGGGAGGAGACCTTCAGACTGCTTGGAAGCTTCTTAGTTATTCAACTCCTTCTCTTTCCATCCTTCTGAAGGAGCAGTTTTTGTTTAACATCGGCTTGAGCCCCCTGGATCCAGTGAGTATCCCATCTTTCTTTTCCTCTTCTTTTGTCTTGCTCTTCTTCTCTCTCTTTTTTTTTTTTTTACGCATCACTTCTTCCTTTTTCACTCCATTACTGATCTCTTTTTCTCTCTCTTCTTTTTTTCTCTTTCTTTCTTTTCTTTTTTTTTTAGGAATGGATGCCGAAGTAGCACGGATGCTCGTCAGGGGCCTCAAGGCTCACAAAAGAAAAGGTGCCGCGGCCTCCGATCGGCAAAGAAGGCCAGAACGGAGGAGACGAGCTCGACCACGCCTGCCCAAGTGACCCTCACGGTCGACGTTCCTTCAGACACTGAGCCCCCAGCTCCCCGGGCCTCTTCAAGGAGTTCTCCCGCTGTGGTTCCCGCCTCAGGGGCCCACTTCGAGGAGGTGCCAGGGGTTGAGAGGGGGAGGAGAAGGAAGATGTCGCCCGCAGGGTGAGTAGCCATCGAGCTGCCATCGAAGAGTCCCACGGTTCCGAAGAAGAGCCGGGGGAGAATCCTTTTAATGACGGGGACCTGATAAAGCGACTGGTCGATGCTGCGTCCTACCTGAAGTCGTCCAGAGGATCGTTCGCGTCGATCCCGAACAGTGGGTTTGGGACTCTCTAGGGTCCTTTCTCGAGGTAAACAGATTCACTTTCCTCCTTCCCCTCATACCTTTATTTAATTAGCTTCTCAACTTTCATTCTGACCTCCTAGCCGCCCTTGCAGATCGGGCACCAGCTCCTTGCCAACATCGAGGCGATGAACCGGGCGAGGAGGAACGCCATCCAGGCGGAGGAGGGTCACCGGGCCGAAGCTGCTCACCTCAAAGAAAAGGCTGCCGAGTTAGCCAACCTCCAAAGAGCCCTTGAGAAAGAAAAGCAGGCCTCGAGGAGGTGGTGAGGAAGGCGGAGGCCGAGGTCGTAAATTTGACGGAGCAGATTTCGGTTCTGATCTCAGAGGCCAGGGGTCCTAGTAGTGGAGGAGTTCAAGGCCTCTGCGGAGATGAGGGACCTGAACGTCAAGTTCGGTCAAGAAGCATTCATCAAAGGATTCGAGCTCTGTCAAGAGAAGGTGGTCAAGAAATTTCTCGAGCTCGACCTCAGCTTCTTGGACGAGGCGTTTGAAGACGAAGCCGGGCCCTCTCCACTGCCACTGCCACCGCAGCCCCCCTTTCGAGAACATCGAGCTCCCCAACTCCTATTCTCAGAGGTCTGAGACCTCTGACTTTGTATTTTTTTTTTATTGCAATTTTTCTTTTTTCT
>NC_025999.2:33038068-33055418 GCF_000442705.2 Elaeis guineensis | reverse complement strand
ATTGATCTTTTGCAGGAAAGATGGTTGTTAATGAAAAGAACTTGATTCAAGGGTTAGAATGATCAAATTTAGAGCAAATCGGAGTCAAAATAGATCTCAATTTGAGAGACAAGACAAACTCAAATCTAAGCTAAATTAGGCTCAAAATCAGCCCAAAATCAAGTCAAAATGGCTTGAACAGAACCCAATTAGCCAGCTGGTGCATGGTGGACCGACTGCTTGGTCCACGAATTCAATAGCGTAGTCCATAGAATATTTTACCTATTGGAAAATGTGTCCTAAAATCAATCATCTAAGTAGGTCGCTGTATGCCATATGCGTTGGTTGTTCTCGTAACTAAGTGGTGTGGAGACACTAGTATGGCATCCAGATGAGATATAAGAGTATATTTGCATTGAACGTGATCAATGTAATACTCTACTATCAAGAGTAGTTAGCTAAGATCAATGGGTATAAGTGTCCCTCCGACTTGAGATCACCACGGTGACTTGCAAGCAACTCACTGTGCTTTGGTGCCAGACTGTCTGTATTTTAATATAGGTTCGAAAGATTTTTGGGTACAGATAAGTACTTGTGAAATCAGTGTGTGAGTCAAAATGGGATTGACCACTCCTGATTAACTTCAGGAAGAGAATGTCTCACTGTGTTTCAATTTAGCAAAACCTAAGTCTGGGTAATCCTCGTGAGGAGTCACGAGATTTGCAAAATTTTGAGATGCAATAGAGATGACTTATATGAGTGTTGACAGCATACTCGAATCGTCTTGAGCATTATTGATCAAAAGGATAAATTATACGGCAACCATAGGTCAGGGTTCTTAGAATGTTACTTTGCATACATTCGACCTATCTGGACGTCGGAAAACCATTGCTAGATGGTTACTTCGACTGATACAAAAATTGATTTCTATGCTATTGAGTTAGGTTCGAACCTATTAAGTCACACACATAAGAAGTTGTAACCTAATCAGATGGTTAATCGATGATTGAGAATCGTTCTTAGGTTAAACGATCAATGTGATTGATGTTTGACCTAATGTAAGTGTTGCAGGAGGATCGATTAGCAATTGGATTGCTAATTGGCTCAATCTGATTGAGCAATTAGGCTGAGATCAAGTCTAAATGAATTTAATTCAATTATAATTAATTTAGATTTAATTAAATTAAGTCTAATTAGTTTATTGGATAAGCCAATTGCAAGGGAGAACAAGTCCCTGTTCGACTAGGACTTGTATGCACCTAATTTCTAATTAAGTTAGAATTTAAATCAGAATTAAATATGATTTAATCTGATTTAATTAGACTTTTAGTTAGACTAGGATCATCATTAATTAAATTATAATTAATTTAGATTGGGTTCAAAGTGTTTGACCTAATCTACATAAGAATCCTAGTTAGACCAGGATTTCATATCATCTCTTGCGCCACCTAAGAAACTCCAAGCCTACGCCATATATTAATTTTTAGATAATTTTTCTATGATATCCACATCTAAGGAATATAATCTCACACCACTTATTCTAGAGATTTGAATCAAATTTGATTTGATTCAATATGAAAAGTGATTTGGTTTATTATGGAAGGTGGTTTAGGTTTATTTCTTTTTTGAAAGAGTCCCTCTTCACAAGGACTCTTCCCTCCTCTCTTGAGCCAACTTTCTCCAAGCCTATCCTATCATTTTATCACCCCTTTTAAGCATCTTATCCTGATCTCCACAAAATTTATAAGGGAGGGGGCGTCCAAGAGTTGGACGCCCCATGGACTTCTTGTTGATTAGGTCTTTGGACCTAATCTGCCATATAAAAATTTGCCACCCCATATGCTATGAAATATGAGTCAAAATTTATGGTTTTTAAGATAGAAATAGCAGAGGAGAAAGAGGATGGTATGGGTAGTTTGAGGTGCCATTATCCTTGGAGGGGAGTCTTCAATCAAGAGATCAAAGGTTGATATCTTGTAAAGAGAAAGGTAAGAGAAAAGATTGTCTTCTCTAATTATTTTTCTTTCATATTATTCTCTCTTTGTTTTTTATATTTTTTATGTGATAAAATTTGAGAGAGAAAGAGGATGGAATGGGTGGTTTGAGGTATCAAATTTCTTGAAGAAGAGACTTCTATCAAAAGATCAAAAATTGATGTCTTGTAGAAACAAAAGGTAAGAGAGAAGATGTTTTTCTCTTATTATTTTTCTTTTCAGCTTATTTTCTCTTTATTTTATATTTTTATGTGATAAAAATCTGAGAGAAGAGAGGGGTGGCATGGTGGATTATGCTCCAATGAGTTGGAGCATGGTGATCTAATTTTGGACATGATCTGATCATATTCTGATGAGAGAAGAAAAAGAAAAGAAGGTCTTTTCTTAAGATTTTTTTAGAACCTTTCTTCTCCATAAATCATGAGATTTTTCTATGAAAAAAATCAGATATCATAAGATCTGAAAATTTGAGAAATATCTAGAGAAGAAGGTCTTCTCATGTCCTAGCATAGAGATGTTCTCAGGACATCAATCGTTGATGTACTGAAAGAGAAGATCTATCTTCTCTTAGGACCCTTTTCTTTAACATATTATTTCTAATTTTAGGGAGGTCAAAAAGTTTGACTTCTCCCTTATTCCTCCTCATATTCTTCATCTCTTGGAATGTCCAGAGATCCGAAGAATATTTTTTAGATTAACCATCCGAAGGGATCTGTAAGAAGCTAGTGCTTTGAGCGGATCTTCGTTCGACGAACCTTCGATTTTGTTGCAGTCTCATGTGGATCACCTGTAGAGGTCAGACGCATGTCTGGCTCCAAAGGCAATAAAAAAATTCAATCGCAAACTTTTTCACCCACATAAAGGTAAGAAATCTGATCTCTTCTCTTATTTAGATGTGATCTAGGTTTTAGATCTAAAACTGTTTTAGATCTAGGGTATTGATTTGATCAATACCAAAGCTTTTATTTTTTGATTTATAAATATAATATGACATATTATAGATCTTAATTATAGGGTTTAGTAATCTGATTACATACATTTATATATTAAATTATTTAATTTACATATTCTGCTGCATTATATTTCAAAATTATTTTGAAATTCATGCATGAAACCCTGCACCTTTTCCAACAGTGGTATCAGAGCATTTAGGTTCTTTTATAATATGTTCATAATTGTATTAACATAAATCTAAAAAATAAAATAATGATCGCACGGACTGTAAGTTGTCCTGCTGTAAGGTTTATTCCTTACAGTGCAAAGGTTATCCTGGTACGTTGCAATCTAAAAAATTTAAAAGAGTTTAAATAAATCTTGTCATGAATATTTTAGATTAGGTCTATTTTATTTTATGAAATTTTATGTAATGTACATAGATTAAAATTAGCCAAGAACAAGATCTTGCGAAGGTTCTGTTTGCTTATCGGGCCAGCTCGACCAGCAATCCAGCTTGACTGAAATGTTGGCTCAACTATTTTTCTGACTGATTTTAATTGTTAGTGTTTGTTAGTGAAATAAGCTGACCCATTTTTGAAATGAGTCGACTTATTTAGTGAAACAACATTAGATTGTATTAAACCTTTCAAAAATTGAAAATAGATTTCAAAATGCCGAACCCCAACCCTCAGCCATGAACTTAATTAAAAGAATTAAGTGATTGTTTAGGATCTAGGTTTGTGATTTAAAGATCCTAAGATAATTTCATAAAACATGGGTTAAAGGGTAATGGGTTAGCTTTGATCAGGTCATTAACTGGGTTAGACCTAGGGTTAGATTAAATATGGACTAAGTTAAGAAATTGATCAAACCTAATTAAAAGTTAATTAGGATTAGGTCATTTCTATAGATCACTTCAATAGTTGTAGTTGATCAAAGTCCATATCTAACAAATAGACATTGATCGTGGCTCAGCGGCTGAGCCCGAGTCTTTAGGCAGGCCAAATCAAAACTGATAAATTAGTTGGTGTCTAAGGTAAACCTGATCGGTGATTTTTAATTGGGAGCCCACTTACCTGATCATTTCTTATGGTGTCTAAGGCAAGCTTAGGCAGACCCTCCTATCGATCATACTTACTTGATCAATGTGGTTAATCAGGTCTTGATTAGGTTGCTCATTGATTCGTGCTAACCCATGTCACATAGAAAATCAGTGAGTCTGATTTCATTCAGTGAGATTGATCTAAGTGCCCAGGGATCAAATTTGATCCTAGTCCTTGTTAATGACTTGAGAAGTCAGTGGGAGGACTTGACTTGATGAAATCAGTGGGAGCAAATTGATCCATGTCCTTTCTATCCTTAAATCACTAATAATTTTAAATCTTCTAAAATTATTAGGTCCTTAAAATGACAAAATTATGGAGATAACTGAGTCATAACCTCCCATTAAAGTATTTGATAATGGGTCCATTAACTCAATAATCATTACAGACCCAAAGGCATGGTGCTTGTTGACTAATAGAATTATCACTCATCATATGATGACTTGAAAGTGTCTCTCTAATGGTGGTTAGATTAGCCAACTAAAGTTGGGCTTAATCATTCGTTGGTTAGATGCACTAAGTATGATCATGTTAATGGTTGGACCTAACCGGATCCTTACAGTGGAGGCCAATGCCTACTGATTAGGTTTCTAGGACAAAATTAAATTACTAAAAGTTGTTTGGAGAAATAATTGGTTAATGAACCTACCCGTAGATGCAGATGGGTTGGTCGACTAAAGTCGGACTTGTCTGTAGTCTATGTGGATTCTAATACCTACTAGGAAATTAAAGTAATTTTCTAAATTGGAGGTAGAGGCTACCAATTTGAACAAAATAGTGAAAGAACCTTGAGACTAAAGTCTAAGTCTCTAGGAAAAAGCTTAAAATAATTTATATACATTAGGTCATTGTTCTCTTTTCTCAAAATAAAGCTAAACCTTAATTGCTCAAATTACTGTTAGACAGTGATGACTTATGGGATCCAACTTCGTTAATTAGTATTGAAAGTTGAATTTGGTTCAGCAGTATGAATGGGTTCGTATTGGGGCTTCTTAGTCTAGTCAAAATAATTAGTCTAAAATCGATCCAAATCAGGCATGTTGCTTCTACTGTAAGAAGCAAGATCATAAGAAGAAGAATTATCTTGCTTTCCTTGACCATAATAGGCTGAACAAGAGAAAGGAGCAAGAGTTGCTCATCAAGGATGTTATATAATAACACCTTAAAGTTTCTCCATGTAATTCTACTATCTAGGTATTAGATATCGATGGTCTTATGCAATTTGTTGCTAGTAAGTGGAATGTTTAAAAATGATGAGAAATTCTTGAATGTTAGGGATGGAAGTCTTATTCCAATCTTAACTTTAAGAATTATAGAGCTTATTTTCAAATATTATCATTTAGAATTATTGGTGCAAAAATCCACCTGCGTCGGAGAAGCTGGAGTCGAGGGAGTCGCGGTCGCCGTCGGAACCTGCAAAGAAAGTCTAAATCGGAGTTGGGGGTGCTCCGGCAAGACCCTCCGATGCTCAAGTCAGTTCTCTGCCTCAATAAGAATGGAGTGCTCGAACGAAAATTTTAGTAGAGTTTTTGAGATAGAAATTAGAACTTAGAGAATAACATATCTGGGGTCCCTCTTTTATAGGAGGAGGGTGCAACAGACTGATAGTGATGTTTGTAACCGTCTAACAGTGGGCCGCTCGGGGCCAAAAGGAGTTTATTATTAAGAGTAGTGGAGTGAAATCGTGGCCATCACCGTGGCCTGCCACGCAGGCCTGTCGCGGGGAGTGGAGCGGCGTCCGTTGTCGCGACTTGCCAGAGAGTGGAGGAGCCACGCGGAATCCATCGCAGGAAGTGGAGCAGAGTCGTGGCCATTACTGTGGCCTGCCAGGGAGTGGTGGAGCCGCGCAGTATCCGTCGTAGGAAGTGAAGCAGAGTTGTGGCCATTACTGTGGCCTGTCAGGGAGTCCAGGCCTGTCGATCGAAGCTCGGTTGAAGCATCTGATAGAGAGAGGTAGCTATCCATCTGAGAGGAGCTCGGATGTTGCTGGCGAGCCTTCTATCGTTGGGTGCTATTGGGCGTTAATACTATAGGCGAGGGCCATCCACTACAGGAGCTCAGTCAGAGGCTTTCCACAGATGAAGTTTGGTTTCACGCAGAATTCGGCAAAGGGTCGACCGGCAGCATATGTCGGATAGCGCTGGAGAGGTTCATCCGCTGGAGGGGTCCAGCTGTTGGAATTCGTGTGCCGTAGGAGTTCGTCCGGAGTCTATCCACTACAGGAGTTCGGTCAGAGTCCGATCTCCGTAGAAGCTCGGATGGGGATCATTTGTTGGGAGAACTCGGTCGAGGCCTGCCTGCAATGGAGATCCGAAAAGAATGCATCCACAATGGGAGCTCGGGTGAAGGCTTACAGTGAAAATCCGGTGCGGACCACTCGTAGTAGAAATTTGAAGTAGACCGCTTGTAGCAGAAGCTCGGGGTAGATCGCTTGCGGTAGAAGTTCGGAGTCCGACCCCTGTAGGAGTTCGGATGAGATCTACCTACAATAGGAGTTCTAGGCGGAAGTCCGGCTCCCGTAGTAGTCCGGATGAAGACTACCTGCGGTCGGAGTTCGGGGAAGAAGTCCGGCTCCCGTAGGAGTCCGGATGAAGTCTTCCTGCAGTCGGAGTCGGGGATGAAGTCCGGCTCCCGTAGGAGTCTGGATGAAGTCTTCCTGCAGCTGGAGTCAGGAACGAAGTCCGACTCCCGTAGGAGTCCGGATGAAGTCTTCCTGCAGCCGGAGTCGGGGATGAAGTCTGGCTCCCGTAGAAGTTCGGATGAAGTCTTCCTGCAGCCGAAGTCGGGGATGAAGTCCGGCTCCCGTAGGAGTCCAGATGAAGTCTTCCTGCAGCCGGAGTCAGGGATGAAGTCCGGCTCCCGTAGGAGTCCGGATGAAGTCTTCCCGCAGTCGAAGTCGGGGATGAAGTCCGACTCCCGTAGGAGTCCGGATGAAGTCTTCCTGCAGCCAGAGTCGGGGACGAAGTCCAGCTCTCGTAGGAGTCCGGATGAAGTCTTCCTGCAGTCAGAGTTGGGGATGAAGTCCGGCTCCCATAGGAGTCCGAATGAAGTCTTCCTGCAGTCGGAGTCGGAGATGAAGTCTAGCTCCCATAGGAGTCCGGATGAAGTCTTCCTGCAGTCGGAGTCGGGGACGAAGTCCGGCTCCCGTAGGAGTCCAGACGAAGTCTTCCTGCAGCCGGAGTCGGGGATAAAGTCTGGCTCCCGTAGGAGTCCGGACGATGTCTTCCTACAGCCGGAGTCGGGGACGAAGTCCAGCTCTCGTAGGAGTCTGGATGAAGTCTTCCTGTGGTCGGAGTCGGGGATGAAGTCCGGCTCCCGTAGGAGTCCGGATGAAGTCTTCCTGTAGTCAGAGTCGAGGATGAAGTCTGGCTCCCGTAGGAGTCCGGACGAAGTCTTCTTGCAGTCGGAGTCAGGGACGAAGTCCGGCTCCCGTAGGAGTCCGGATGAAGTCTTCCTGCAGCCGGAGTCGGGATGAAGTCCGGCTCCCGTAGGAGTTCGGATGAAGTCTTTTGCAGTCGGAGTCGGGACGAAGTCCGGCTCCCGTAAGAGTCTGGACGAAGTCTTCCTGCAGTCGGAGTCGGGGACGAAGTCTGGCTCCCGTAGGAGTCCGGACGAAGTCTTCTGCAGCCGGAGTCGGGGACGAAGTCCGGCTTCGTAGGAGTCCGGACGAAGTCTTCCTGCAATTGAAGTCGGGGATGAAGTCCGGCTCCCGTAGGAGTCTGGATGAAGTCTAGAAGGTGGTCGATCATCGTGGAAACTTGGGTGGAGTCTGTCCGTCGTGAAGAATCCGATCGACACTGGTGGGGGTTTATCCGTCGACAGAACTTGAGAATGTTGCGGAGGCTCAGCCGCCGGAGAGGTTCGAAAAGATGTCGTCGAAGGTCGGAAGTCGGTAGAATCCCTGGAGGGTCACTCCTGTCACGAACTTCGGCTGGGGGGGTATTTTATACCCAACACCAGTCCCCCTACTTTCGAGTTCGAGTTTCGAATGAAGAAAGTACAGAAAAATTTTCACAGCCGAAGTTGTCCCCTTGAATCCTGTGCACGATCGCCCTCAGATATTCTGGCATTTAATGTGCGCGTGCTGAAGTCTTTTCAAATCGGGGCGATCCGAAGGGACCTTTCAGAATTCTCGCTGGAGCGTTGGCCCAGGTACGATGCAGTAATGGCTTTGTCAGCTGTCAGCCACTTTTAGCCGCCTGCTGTGGCGAGTGGGACATGTGACGAGCGTGGGTGGCCTAGGGAGATCCACGATCATTATAGCACCGGATCCCAGGATCTATTTAAACCCGTCTTTCTGCCTTCAGGAGTCTCATTCCGCCTGAAAGTTCTGTCGATGTCTGCCTTCTCTCGAGAGCTCAGACCCTCCTTGGCGTCCACCTTGGCCCTAAGCATTCTTCGAGTCATCCCTATCCTCGCACCTCTGCATCTTCGGAGCTACTTAGGTTAGTCCTAGAACTTTCGTTTCTCTTCTTGCCATCTAAGTGCCCTTTCTCCTCTATTTTTCTTTCGCCGCATTCCCCTGGTTTGGTCCCCCGCAAACCTTTGCCTCTTATTTCGCCTGATTTCTCTGAGATTTTTAGCATCCTTGTTTGAAATGTCTTCTGGCACCTCTGCTCTAGTGGTTCCAGGAGTTCGTCTGCTCAGCCCCCAGAACCCTCATACTGTAGACAAACCCTTATCTAGGGCTGGGTCTCACCCGATTTTTGCGCCGGGCGCCATTCCTTATTCTTTGACTCTGGATGAACTTTTACTGATAAGGGTTCAGTATGGAGTTCCTCCGGAGTACGATCTGGAGCTTCCTGGTCCGCCGATCGGGCTAGCACCCCCCACCTGGCCGTTTCTGCCTGTACCAGGAGGCCTTCCGTGCTGGGCTCCGGCTTCCACTTTTGCCCTTCGTCGTCGCTCTTTTCTATTTTTTAGATATTTTTTTGCTTCAGTCATGCCGAATTCCTTTATATTTTTGATAGGGTTATTCTCCCTTTGCCACGTAGTCGAAGTTCAGCCATCTCTTTCTTTTTTAGGTATTTTTACACCTTCAAGTGCCACCCCTCGGCAAAGAACTGGTGGTATTTCTCCCCCAGTTTGACAAGAAGGGGTTGCTGAAAGGTGCTCCCTCTTCAATCCACAACTGGAAGGGGAAGTACCTCTTCGTCCAATGCCCGACCTTGAGACTGGGATTGCCCCCTTGGGGCTCCCTAAGGGACTCTGTCCGTCGGGCTCCTAGCCTGGGGGAGACGACCTTCAAGCTGCCGGAAGCTTCTTAGTTATTCAACTCCTTCTCTTTCCATCCTTCTGAAGGAGCAGTTTTTGTTCAACATTGGCTTGAGCCCCCTGGATCCAGTGAGTATCCCATCTTTCCTTTCCTCTTCTTTTCTCCTGCTCTTCTTCTCTTTTTTTTTTTTTTTTTGCGCATCACTTCTTCTTTTTTCACTCCATTACTGATCTCTTTTTCTCTCTCTTCTTTTTTTTCTCTTTCTTCTTTTTTTTTTTTTAGGAATGGACGTCGAAGTAGCACGGATGCTCGCCAGGGGCCTCAAGGCTCACAAAAGAAAAGGTGCCGCGGCCTTCGGATCGGCAAAGAAGGCCAGAACGGAGGAGACGAGCTCGACCACGCCTGCCCAGGCGGCCCTCGCGGTCGACGTTCCTTCAGATGCTGAGCCCCCAGCTCCCCGGGCCTCTTCAAGGAGTTCTCCCGCTGAGGTTCCCACCTCAGGGGCACACTTCGAGGAGGTGCCAGGGGTTGAGAGGGGGAGGAGAAGGAAGACGGTCGTCCGCAGGGTGAGTAGCTGTCGAGCCACCATCGAAGAGTCCCACGGTTTCGAAGAAGAGCTGGGGGAGAATCCTTTTAATGACAGGGACCTGATAAAGTGACTGATCGATGGCTGCGTCCTGCCCGAAGTCATCCAGAGGATCGTTCGCGCCGATCCCGAATAGCGGGTTTGGGACTCTCTAGGGTCCTTTCTCGAGGTAAACAGATCACTTTCCTCCTTCCCCTCGCACCTTCATTTAATTAGCTTCTTAACTTTCGTTCTGACCTTCTAGCTGCCCTTGCAGATCGGGCACCAGCTCCTTGCCAACATCGAGGCGACGAACCGGGCGAGGAGGAACGCCATCCAGGCGGAGGAGGGTCGCGGGCCGAAGCCGCCCGCCTCAAAGAAAAGGCTGCTGAGTTAGCCAACCTCCAAGAGGCCCTTGAGAAAGAAAAGCAGGCCTCGGAGGAGGTGGTGAGGAAGGCAGAGGCCGAGGTCGCAAATTTGATGGAGCAGATTTGGTTCTGATCTCAGAGGCCAGGGTCCTAGCAGTGGAGGAGTTCAAGGCCTCTGCGGAGATGAGGGACCTGAACGTCAAGTTCGGCCAAGAAGCATTCATCAAAGGATTCGAGCTCTGTCAAGAGAAGGTGGTCAAGAAATTTTTCGAGCTCGACCTCAGCTTCTTGGATGAGGCATCTGAAGACGAAGTCGGGCCCTCTCCCACTGCCACTGCCACCGCAGCCCCCCTTCCGAGAACACCGAGCTCCCCAACTCCTATTTCAGAGGTCTGAGACCTCTGACTTTGTATTTTTTTTTATTACAATTTTTCTTTTCCTTTTATCTTTAAGAAATATTCAATCAATAAAATTGGATTTCTCCTTATGGAGGGCTTCTCTACTCTTCTTCTCTCTTTTTTTTTTCTCTCTGCAATGAGACGCACCTTGACGCTTTTGTCTCCCAATGGCAGTGTCCTGTCGAAGTGCTTCTCTTGCCACAGAAATTCTGCTGAAGTCCATGATCCAACGTCTGAAGAAGAAAGTTCGTCATTTAACAAAAAGGTCGAAGAAGATGGATGGCGAACTTCGCAGGTTGAGGGAGAGCCACTCTGAGGCTACCGCGGAGGCCACCTACTTTCGGAACCTCCACGTGAAGGGGATCATGGAGTATAGCCGGAGGAAGATGAACTTCGAGAAGGAGCTCGAGGAACATAAGAAGCACGCCAACGATCGATCTTGGGCTCAACCTTCCAAGATCAGCTCTCTCAGAGCGGAGCTGTCGGTTGCACAGGAGAGGATCAGCTAGCTGGAAGGAAGCTCGTCTTGGCTTTTGACTCAGGCCGACTGCGATCGAGAATGGTCGAAGAAGGTCTCCGACCTTCAGCAATAGCTCCAGGAGGCCGAGGCGAATTATAACGCGTACCGGGCTGGCTGGTGCAAGCAGGTGGATGATTACAAGGGGAAGCTCAGGATGGTGACCGACGAGGTTGCCCGCCTTCAAAGGCAATTATCTGAAAGAGCTCCGTTTGCTCCCGTTCGGGATCCCGACGAACTCCAATTCTTGAGAAGAACCGTAGAAGAGCTATCTGTCGCCCTCGGAGAGGGGAAGGTCGAGCTGCAGCAATTGAAGATCCAGCTGGTATACGAGCAGCAGGCAGTCAAGGATGCAGAGGCGAAATCCGAGGTCTTGAGAAAGAGGCACTGAGAGGCAGAGAATGAAAGCCAGCGGCTTCATCGGAGGTATGTGGAGATGCTAATGAGGGAGAAAGAGTTGGAAGAAGAAGTCGAGAGCTTAAGGTGCTCCTTGATGAGAATTGAAGTCGAAAGTTCGAAGTCGGAGGAAGTCGGGCCCCCTTAGGGCTCTTTTGCCTTTTGTCCTTCTATGTGTCTTCTTTTGCCGTCTGTTTGTTTGTTGTTGTTTTTTTTTTGGCCTTTCAGGCTCTGTAACGCACACTTTGCTAATGAAATGAAAAGAAGGTCTTTGTTACCTTACCCGTGCGTCGTGTTGAATTGTCGTCTGTCGGACTTCTTTCATTTTTTATCCCGTGCGATGTCGATGTTGTTCGAAGGTTCCTTGTTCGTCTTTGTATTAGGTCGTCATTATCGAGTTTTTTGTGTTTTTTGATTGGTTCGGTGTCGACACCATTTGGAGGTTCCTAGCCATTGTCGTGTTGATTCGCCTTTTTGTTCGTGACCGTAGATCTCACTTTCTCTTCCTCCTTCTTCATGGAGACGAGGTCCTTTGTGTCTTTAGTGTAGTTTGGCCTCTATTTTTCATTGGGGTAGCTCGCCGCTGTTCCTTCACATCTCCCTCCTTCTTTTAAGCAGAGGTTCTCTCTGGCTTTTCACGGAGTCGCGGTAGCGTAGAAGGGCCACCGAGAAGGTTTTCTTCTTTCTTGTCAGGTCTCGAATGGCGGGACCTTAATTGGTGTCAGGACGAGGTTCTTCTCCTATTTTGATGTGATCGATTTTAGCTCAGGTTAGGACGAGATTTTCCTTCCGTTCCTAATGGGGCTGCGGGGGCACATATGGACACTGTATGGCCTCTCCCCCCATCCGATCTACAAATAACCGGGCCTTCGACCTTACTCATGTTAGGACGAGGTTCTCTTCCTGTCCCTAACATGGCTGTGGGGGTGCATATGGGCGCTGCATGGCCTCTCCCCCCATCCGGTCTGCAAATAATTGGGCCTTCGACCTTGCTCATGTTAGGGCGAGGTTCTCCTCCTGTCCCTAACATGGCTGTGGGGGTGCATATGGGCGCTGCATGGCCTCTCCCTCCATCCGATCTGTAAATAATCGGACCTTCGACCTTGCTCATGTTAGGATGAGGTTCTCCTCCTGTCCCTAACATGGCTGTGGGGGTGCATATGGGCACTGCATAGCCTCTCCCCCCATCCGATCTACAAATAATCGGGCCTTCGATCTTGCTCATGTTAGGGCGAGGTTCTCCTCCTGTCCCTAACATGGCTGTGGAGGCACATATGGGTGCTGCATGGCCTCTCCCCCATCCGATCTACAAATAACCGGGCCTTCGACCTTGCTCATGTTATGGCGAGGTTCTCCTCTTGTCCCTAACATGGCTGTGGGGGCGCATATGGGCACTGTATGGCCTCTCCTCCCATCCGATCTATAAATAATCGGGCCTTCAACTTTGCCCATATTAGGGTTTGTTTTCATTGTCCGAAGGGGTCATCCCCTGTCGTTACAAGTTCATGCCAAAAAGGGAAGATGTGCAGATCTGAAAGGAATCTTGATTTAAAGCGAAGTCGTTCGTAATACATTTACAAGTTTTTCAAATCTCAGGGCTGTAGAAGGTCTGCTTCCTGTCAAGGTCCTCCAGAGATGGAGTTGATGATCCCAATTGGAGGTCGGTCTCCAAGCTGCTCTTCCCTCCTCGGCGGCTCAGGCTACGGCAGGGCCCTTGGTCGATCCTCTCTACCCTCAGGCTGGCATCGAATGAACCTGTCGAGCTGACCTCATCTGATGAGCTCCTCGATCTCGTCTCAGAGCTGAATGCATTCCTCTGTGTTGTGGCCGTGGTCATGATGGTAGAGGCAGAACTTGTTAGGATTGTGCTTTCCGGGGTGCGTGCGCATCCTTTCTGGCCTTGGGAGCTGCTCTTTGACTTTCATCAGTACCTGAATTTTCGATGCGTTGAGGGGGGCATAGCTGCGAAATCTTCCTGGGGGAGAGCCCTGCCGAACCCGACGCTCTGGGCTTCCCTGCTTGCATGCTCGGGGAGGAGTCTGGGTGCGCTTGTGCCCGAGAGGAGTTCGAGAACGTGGCCGAGCTTCTCTCGACCCTTTTTCGATTGCGGGCTTACTCGAGTCTCCCGCCTGCCGCTCTCTCGCGATCTCCTCATCCTTCATTTTGAAGGCTTCTTTCGCTCGGGCATACCCTTCTGCCTGAGCCAATAGATCAGCAAAATCCTGGGGTACTTCTTTTTCAGGGAGAATAGAAGGTCATTCTTCTGAAGGCTGCCTTTCAGAGCGGCCATCGCAACCGATTGGTCCAAGTTCCAGACCTTCAATGCAGCGACATTGAAACGGTTGATGTAAGCCCGAATGGACTCCCCTTCCCTTTGCTTGACATTGATGAGGGACTCCAAACCCTTTCGGGGATACCGACTGCTAACAAAATGAGCCGCAAACTGGTGGCTCATCTGATCAAAGAAAAAGATGGTACCCGACTTCAGCGTCGAGTATCAATTTCTCGCCGCTCCCTTCCAAGTGGATGGAAAAGCTCGGCAAAGGATGGCGTCAGGTGCGCCATGGAGCAGCATCATTGTCCGGAAGGCCTCCAGGTGGTCAACTGGGTCCGAAGTCTCGTCGTAGCTTTCAAATTGAGGGAGCTTGAAGTTTGACGGGATCGGTTCCTGCATGATCATTTGAGAGAAGGGAGGGTCAGTACAAATATCCTACCATAAGTGGTGGGTGCGTGGTGGAGTTCCTCGATCCATCGGTTCATCTCTCGGAGCCTTTGATCCAGGAAATCTTCTCGACTGCGGGTCTCGAGGGTCTTCTGACAGAATAGAGGTAGAGATCTTCCAGGAGTAGAATCATGATCCAACTGAGGGCTCTCCACCCTCGAATTCATCTTTCTGAGAAAGACGGGGCGACTGGCCCAAGTGGCCCATCCTACCATCGGATTTTGGAGTTCTGACGATGCTCTCTCCAGTCGCACTGATGTCTGCGGCTGCTGCTGCTGCTGTATGGCCTGCACCGCTTCAGTGAGGCCTCTGACCTGCTGAACCAATAGGTCGAATTGCTCCGTGCCAACCGTCATTGCCGGAGGAGGAGGAGGAGCCTGAAAAACTAGAGGTGAGGTCGAAGCCTGAGATCTGGCCGCGGAGGCCATCGATCACCGAGTGGATGCTTTGCAGGAAGGCATCGGGCGAAGATCTAGCAGAGGAAGGAGAAGAGAATGTTGGAGAAGATGACCGGAGGTGGTCCCGTTGAGCGCTCCTTTAAGAATAAGGGTACTGCGAAGATACAGTCCTTCCTCTAGCGCCAATCCTGTTGGTGCAAAAATCCGCCTGCGTCGGAGAAGCTGGAGTCGAGGGAGTCGCGGTCGCCGTCGAGACCTGCAAAGAAAGTCTAAATCGAAGTTGGGGGTACTCCGGCAAGATCCTCCGATGCTCAAGTCAGTTCTCTACCTCAACAAGAATAGAGTGCTCGAACGAAAATTTTAGCAGAGTTTTTGAGATAGAAATTAGAGCTTAGAGAATAACGTATCTGGGGTCTCCCTTTTATAGGCGGAGGGTGCAGCAGACTGATAGCGACATTTGTAACCGTCTGGCAATGGGCCGCTTGGGGCCAGGAGGAGTTTGCTATGAAGAGTAGTGGAGTGAAATCATGGCCATCACCGTGGCCTGCCATGCGGAGCCTGTCGCGGGGAGTGGAGCGACGTCCGTTGTCGTGACTTGCCAGAGAGTGGAGGAGCCACACGGAATCCGTCGCAGGAAGTGGAGCAGAGTTGTGGCCATTACTGTGGCCTGTCAGGGAGTCCAGGCCTGTCGGCCGAAGCTCGATTGAAGCGTCTGGCGGAGAGAGGTAGCTATCCATCTGAGAGGAGCTTGGATGTTGCTGGCGAGCCTTCTATTGTTGGGTGCTGTTGGGCGTTAATACTATAGGCAAGGGCCATCCGCTGCAGGAGCTCAGTCAGAGGTTTTTCGCAGACGAAGTTCGGTTTCATGCAGAATTCGGCAAAGGGTTGACCGACAGCGGATGCCGGATAGCACTGGAGAGGTTCATCCGCTGGAGGGATCCAGCTGCTGGAATCCGTGTGCCGTAGGAGTTTGTCCGGAGTCTATCCACTACAGGAGTTCGGTCGGAGTCCGATCTCCGTAGAAGCCCAGATGGGGATCATTTGTCGGGGGAACTCGACCGAGGCCTGCCTGCAATGGAGATCCGAAAAGAATGCATCCACAATAGGAGCTCGGGTGAAGGCTTACAGTGAAAATCCAGTACGGACCACTCATAGTAGAAATATGAAGTAGACCGCTTGTAGCAGAAGCTCGGGGTAGATCGCTTGCGGTAGAACTTCGGAGTCCGGCCCCTATAGGAGTTCGGATGAGATCTACCTGCAACAGGAGTTCTGGGTGGAAGTCCGGCTCCCGTAGGAGTCCGGATGAAGACTACCTGTGGTCAGAGTTCAAGGAAGAAGTCCGGCTCCCGTAGGAGTCCGGATGAAGTCTTCCTGCAGTCGGAGTCGGAGACGAAGTCTGACTCCCATAGGAGTCTGGATGAAGTCTTCCTGCAGTCGGAGTCGGGGATGAAGTTCGACTCCCGTAGGAGTTCGGATGAAGTCTTCCTGCAGTCAGAGTCGGGGATGAAGTCCGGCTCCCATAGGAGTCCGGATGAAGTCTTCCTGCAGCCGGAGTCGGGGATGAAGTCCGACTCCCGTAGGAGTCCAGATGAAGTCTTCCTGCAGTCGGAGTCAGGGACGAAGTCCGGCTCCCGTAGGAGTCCGGATGAAGTCTTCCTGCAGTCAGAGTCAGGGACGAAGTCCGACTCCTGTAGGAGTTCGGATGAAGTCTTCCTGCACCCGGAGTCAGGGATGAAGTCTGGCTCTCGTAGGAGTCCGGATGAAGTCTTCCTGCAGTCAGAGTTGGGGACGAAGTCTGGCTCCCGTAGGAGTTCGGATGAAGTCTTCCTGCAGCCGGAGTCGGAGATGAAGTCCGGCTCCCGTAGGAGTCCGGATAAAGTCTTCCTGCAGCCAGAGTCGGGGATGAAGTCCGGCTCCCGTAGGAGTCCGGATGAAGTCTTCCTGCAGTTAGAGTCGGGGACAAAGTCCGGCTCCCGTAGGAGTCCGGACGAAGTCTTCCTGCAGCCAGAGTCGGGGATGAAGTCTGGCTCCTGTAGGAGTCCGGATGAAGTCTTCCTGTAGCCGGAGTCGGGGATGAAGTCCGGCTCCCGTAGGAGTCCGAATGAAGTCTTTCTGCAGTCAGAGTCGGGGACAAAGTCCGGCTCCCGTAAGAGTCCGGATGAAGTCTTCCTGCAGTCGGAGTCGGGGATGAAGTCTGGCTCCCGTAGGAGTCCGGACGAAGTCTTCCTGCAGCCGAAGTCGGGGATGAAGTCCGGCTCCCGTAGGAGTCCGGATGAATTCTTCCTGCAGTCGGAGTCGGAGATGAAGTCCGGCTCCCGTAGGAGTCCGGACGAAGTCTTCCTACAGTCGGAGTCAGGGACGAAGTCCGACTCTTGTAGGAGTCCGGATGAAGTCTTCCTGCAGTCGGAGTCGGGGATGAAGTCCGGCTCCCGTAGGAGTCCGGACGAAGTCTTCCTGCAGCCGGAGTCGGGGATGAAGTCCGGCTCCCGTAGGAGTCCGGACGAAGTCTTCCTGCAGTCGGAGTCGGAGACGAAGTCCGGCTCCCGTAGGAGTCCGGATGAAGTCTAGAAGGTGGTCGATCATCGTGGAAACTTGGGTGGAGTCCATCCATCGTGAAGAATCCGATCGACGCTGGTGGGGGTTTATCCGTCGGCAGAACTTGAGAATGTTGCGGAGGCTCGATCGTCGAGAGGTTCGGAAAGATGTCGTCGAAGGTCGGAAGTCGGTAGAATCCCTGGAGGGTCACTCCTGTCACGAAC
>NC_025999.2:32943496-33037968 GCF_000442705.2 Elaeis guineensis | reverse complement strand
AAGCAAGCTGTTGACGGTTGAGCAACCAAGTATTGTAATTGATTTGTTAATAAATAAAATATATTTGGCATTTTCATCATAAGCTTTCATCTTCTAATGAACTCCGTTGTTATGATGAAGTCCTTAGGACTATTTAAGTTCGATAAAGAGAGGATTTATCGATTAGTCCTTAAAACTTTCACGACCAAATGATAGGCTGTTATAAGGACGACAGTTTCTATCGAGCATAGGTCGCTGTAGGCCATATGGATTGGTTGTCCTCTTAACCAAGGAGTGTGGAGACACTGGTATGGCATACAGGTGAGAGTAAGGGTACATCATCATTGAACGTGACCAACTCTAGAGTATTCTACTGTCGAGAATATCTCTGATGGGATATAGGTATAAGTGTCCTTAGACCTGAGATCGCCTCCAGTGACTTGCAAGCAACTCACTGTGCTTTGGTACTGAACTAACTGAATTTCTAATTCAAAGATGGAAGGCTTCTGGGCACAGTCAAGTACTTGTGAAGTCAGAGTGTGATCGAGATGGGATTGACCACTCCAAGAGTTGGAGAAGAATGAGTCGCTGTATTTCAATTAGCAAAACCTTGGCCAGGGTAATCCATCAGATGGATTTGATATTTTGAAATACAATGTGGACAACCTGATCAGAGTTGACAGTTGAACTCTGGGGTGTCCTATGATCATTTTGGTCAAGGAGATAAATTATATGAAAACTATATCCGCATGGGTCTAAGGATGTTGTTCTATACATTCGACCTATCTGGTCGTCGGGTACCATTGCTAGATGGTCACTTCGATTGGTACAAAAATTTATTTCTGTGCTACCAACTTAGGTTCGGACCTATGAGGTCACACACATTAGAGTTCATGATCCGATCGGATGGTTGATCAATGATTAAGAATCGTTCTAGGGTTAAATGATCAATACGATTGACATTTAACGCAGTGCAAGTGTTGCAGGAGGATCTATTAGCAATTTGATTGCTGATTGGCTTAATTTGATTAAGCCAATGGGCTAAGATTAAGTCTAATTAAATATGATTTAATTAGATTTAGTTTGGGCTTGATTGGATCAAGTCCAATTGGTTTATTGGATAAGCCAAGTGCAAGGAAAACTAGTCCTAGTTCAACTAGGACTTGGGTCAATCTAATTTCTAATTTGATTAAAAATTAAATCAGATTTAAATCTAATTTAATCTGATTAAATTAGGTTCTTAATTGAGTTAAGACCTATTTTAATTGGGTTGATCTAATTTTGATTTGATTTGGTTTGGAAAACCAAATTAAAACAAGTCATAAGACAGAATCCTAGTAAGACTAGGATTCCACCTTGCGCCACATAATCTTGTCCACGCCCTCTCTCTTATTCAACGCCAATCTCCACTTATTTTGTGTGACAAAAGCCCTCTCTCAGATTTCTCCCACATTCACAAAAGGTCTCCTCTCTTCTTTCTTACATGGAAGGTGGTTTGGATCAAATCTAAAAGGAATAAGTTTGGATTTCGAATTCTATGAGATAGAGTTTTAGAAATCCAAAACTCTTTCAATTTTGCACCGAATTTATCTAAATTTTTTTGGAATTTTATGGCTTTTAGGATATATATTGTGCACCCTTTCTGGTGATCCATGTATGAAAATATGAAGGAGGTGCTCAAGAGTTGGGCGTCCCTTAACTTGTCATGTTTGGATAAGCCTTGACTAGGTGTTTGACCTAGACAAGGACTCTATCATATCTCTCTATATAAGATGAGTTTCTTCATGAAATTTTAGAAAAATTAGAGATTTGAGAGTCCTTTGTGCCATCCAAAAATTAGAGAGAAATACCTTTAGGTCGTGGAGATATAAATAATGCAAGTTTGGGTGTCTAGAGAAAAAAATGTGAAGAAGAAGAGGGTCTTCTTCTTGGGTTTTTGTTTTCATATCTTTCCTCCCTCCATCTTGAGTTTTCTAAGAGTGTCACAGATCTGAAACTCCTCCTTTTACTTTTCATCTTTGGAAGAGTCCAAATCAAGAAGAAGGAGGCACCTGATCAACCATCAAAGAAGGATCAGCGCAGTACTAGCATACTGTGCTGATTTCCTGAAGCAGGACTTCTGATCGAGATTCGTGGACTCGTGTGGACGACTCCTAGAGGCCGGATGCATGTGCGGCTTACAACATCATCCTCAAGCCCAGATCAACAAGGTTAGAACATCTAACTTGCAAGGTAATAGATCTGATTTATTGTTTAATACATACATTAGATGTAGCTAGTATAGAAACATGTTGATATGATCAACATGTAGTTCATACTATATTTATATATTTTAATTTTTGGTTTAATGCTATGTAATAATCATGTAATAGGATCTTAGATCTAGGGATTTTCTGATCTTAAAAAATAAATTTTGATTTATTTCAGTCTTCCGCTGTATGATCTTGAAAAAGTTTCAAGATCTAACCCTCTTTTTCAAGATCTAACCCTGAAACCCTAGATCTGGTTCTTTCAATTGGTATCAGAGCAAGGTTTTTTATTACATGATTATTTATACATGCTTAGATTATTTTTTAGATTAGATCTAATTTATAATTTGATTATTAAATCTAAAATTAAAATTTTAGATCAATCACAAACTGCAAGGTTGTCCTGCTGTAAGGTTTACCCCTTACAGTGCAAAGGTTGTCCTAGTTTGTGTAGATCTATCTTTAATCATAAATTTGTTAGATATGATCTAGATCAAATTTATGATTTATTAGATTTAAAAGGTGTTTAAATCTAAAATAAAATCTCTTTGTTAATATTTTTTGTGCAAAGAAATTGTTTAAAGTTGAAATTGTTTCAATTACATGAACCTGTTTAGATTAGATCTAAAGTAGTTTCATGTTTATTTCACTTGCATCTTGATTATGAATCAAACATGCAATATGGTTGGTAGAATCATATTATAAAATTATTTTACAAATATAAAAATTATTTTTTTGAAAAGCCAAACCCAACCCTCAGCCCAAAACTTAATTAAGAATTAAGAAGTTATTTGAATAGGTTCTAGGATTGTGAATTGAAGAACCTAAGACACAAACCATAACACATTGGGTTAATGGGTTAGCGGGAATTAGGTCCATTAATTGGGTTAGACCTATGGTTAGATTGAAGATGGACTTAATTAGAGAATTGACTAAATCTAATCAATTGTTGTCTTAGATTAGGTCAAGATTCTCTAGATCAATTACAATAGTTGTAGTTGGTCAAGTCCATGTCTTTAACGAGAACCAAATGGACTTGATTCTTGGCTAAGCGGTCTAGCACGAACTGTTAGGTTGATCTAATCGAAACTAATTAAATCAGTTGGTGTCTAAGGTAAACCAGACCGGTGGTTTTTAATTGGGAGCCCGCTTACCTGGCCATTTCTGATGGTGTCTAAGGCAAGCTTTGGCAGACCCTCCCACTGATCGAACTTACCTGGCCTCTTGGTGAAATTATGTTTTGATCGGATCACTTGACTATTCGAGCTGACCCATGTCAGCTAGGTAAATCAGTGTGACTGATTTAGGTGCTCCTAGACCAGCCCTGGTCTCCCTTAAGCTGACTTGGTGAAGCCAGTGGGAGGATCATGATAAGCTGGTTCATCTGACTTCATCCTCTATATTATTTAAATCCTCTAAAATTATTAGGTCCTTAAAATGATAAAGTTATGGAGATAACTGAGTCATAGCCTCCCATTAAGGTGTTTGATAATGAGTCCATTAACTCAATAATCATTGCAGACCCAAAGGCCTGGTGCTTGTTGACTAATGGAATTATCACTCATCATATGATGACTTGGAAGTGTCTCTCTAATGGTGGTTAGGTGAGCCAACCAAAGTTGGGCTTAATCATTCGTTGGTTAGATGTACTAAGTATGATCATGTTAATGGTTGGACCTAACCGGATCCTTACAGTGGAGGCCAAAGCCTACTGATTAGGTTTCTGGGGCAAAATTAAAATTACTAGAAATTGTTTAGAGAAATAATTGGTTATGAATCTACCCTTAGATGTACATGGGTTGGCCAACCAAAGTTGGGCTTGTGTGCAGTCTAAGTGGATTCTAGTACCCGCTAAGGAATTAGGGTAATTCCTCGAATTGAAGGTAGAGGCTACCAATTCGAATAAAATAGTGGGAGAACCTTTTGATTAAAGTCCAAATCTTTAGGTTTAATGAATCAATTACTAATTAGGTTATGGTTCTCTTTTGTGCAGATATGGCCACTTCCCTATCACTCCGATCATTGTTGGACAATGATAAGTTGGTGGGACCCAATTTCGGTAGCTGGTATCGAAAGTTGAAGATAGTCCTGGAGCATGAATGGATCCTATATGTGATAATGGATCCTGCACCTGAGGAGCTAGCTGTCAATGCACGTGGAACAGTCAGAGACACTTACCAGAAGTGGCTCAGTGACCGGACCACGGTGCGCTGTATCATGCTGGCTGCTATGAGCGACGAGTTCAGTCGCAGATTCGAGACGGCTCAGCCAAAGGATATGCTTCAAGTGTTGGAGGATGCCTTTGGCACACCCGATGACGTGGAGAGGCACAAGACTAGTTGTGCCATCTTCAACGCCAAAATACGGGATGGTGCCTCTGTCACTGATCATGTATTGTACATGATCGAGCTGATGGAACGATTGAGCAAGCTCGGCTTTCCCTTTCATGAGCAGCTTGGGAAAGATGCAATACTGAACTCGCTGCCCAAGTCTTATCTCCCATTCCTCACTCATTATAGAATGACAAAGCCTGAAGTAAACTACCACGGATTACTGGGGTTACTTCAGAACTTTGAGAAAGATCACCAACTCCATAAGGAGTCGGTGAACTTAGTGGGAGGTTCGTCTTCTGGTTCTCGACCCTTTAAGAAAGGGAAGAAGAATAAGAAGAAGAAAGTGAAGAAGGTGCAAGTTCAGGCTGGGACATCTGTGAAGTGTCAGACCAAAAAGATCAAACCCGATAAGAGTCAAGCTGAATGCTTCTTTTGCAAGAAGCGGGGGCACTGGAAGAGGAACTGTCCCCAGTACATTGCCTCCCTAGACCCGAACAGGCAGAGAAAGCAGCAAGTTGTTGCTGGGCAAGGTATTTATATGATAACTCCTTGCAATTTCTCTATTTGTGATATAACTGACTGGGTATTGGATACCGGTAGCCCTTTCCATATTTGCAATTCGTTGCAGGGGTTGCAGGTCAGTAGGAGATTCGAGCAAGGCGAGAGGTTCCTGAATGTTGGAGATGGAAGACCAGTTCCAGTTCTAGCATTAGGAATCTTGAAACTTGTATTTGAATCCCATATCGTTGTTCTTAATGATTGTCATTTCTGTCCCAGTTTTTTTTTAAATGTCATTTCTGTAGGCCTTCTGGCCAAAAATGATTATGAAATTTCAATAAAGAAACAAATTTGTAATATCATTGAGAATGGTGTTACTATTTTTTGTGGACATTTGAACAATGGTGTGTATATGTTATCACAACCTGTTAATGTAGTCTATTCAACTGGCAAGCACCCTAGATTAGATAGTGTGTCAGATATCTACTTATGGCACTGTAGGCTAGGTCATATAACAAGAACAGATAAACAGGTTGACTCAAGAGGAAATCCTCGAAGTCAGTAATTGTGAATCACTTCCAACCTGTGAGTCCTGTCTTCTTGGTAAAATGACCAAGTCACCTTTTATTGGAAAAGGTGAGAGAGCTACTGAGCTCTTGGGCCTAGTACATACTGATGTATGCGGACCCATGAGCACCAGTGCTAGAGGTGGATATTTCTACTTCATAACTTTCACGGATGACCTATCCCGATATGGATATGTCTATCTGATGAAACATAAGTTGGATTCATTTGAAATGTTCAAACGATTCCGAAGTGAAGTAGAAAAACAAACTGGAAAGAGTATTAAAACTCTTCGATCTGATCGAGGAGGAGAGTACCTTTCTAGTGAATTTCTCACATATCTAAGAGAGAATGGAATTCTCTCCCAATGGACTCCTCTAAGAACACCACAGCATAATGGTGTGTCTGAAAGGAGGAATCGGACTCTGTTAGACATGGTCCGATCCATGATGGGTTTTGCTAGCTTGTCGATATCCTTCTGGGGATATTCACTCGAATCGGCCTGTTATCTGTTAAATAGGGTTCCAAGTAAGTTTGTAATCAAGACTCCATATGAGATATGGACGGGACGTAAGCCAGCACTTTCACACCTTAGGGTCAGGGGGTACCCGACCTATGTCAAACGATTAGTCACAGACAAACTTGGACCTAGGTCTGATAAATGCTCATTCATAGGGTACCCCAAAGAGACAAAAGGATATTTTTTCTACCATACTGATGAATAAAAGGTGTTCGTCAGCCTTAAGGCAATCTTTTTAGAAAAGAAGTTCCTTGGTGAAGGAACCATTGCCTCTAAGGTTGAACTTGATGAAGTTCAACAGGTAGAAGGACTGACACCAATAGCTGAACCTGAGTCGGATATGATTAGATCAGATTCGGAGCCCAATATACCTGTACCATTAAGGCGATCCGGTAGAGTACCGCATCAGCCGGACAGATACTACGGTTTCTTGGTCCGGGACGGTGATCCCATCGAACTTGATGAGAATAATGAGGATCCGATCACCTATATGGATGCTATGCAGAGACCTGATTTCGAGAAATGGCTTGAAGCCATGAAATTCGAAATGGAGTCCATGAAGGTCAACGATGTATGGACATTGGTTGACCCACCTGAAGGGGTTAAACCTATTGGGTGTAAATGGGTCTTCAAAAGGAAGAGGGGCGCAGACGGAAAGGTGGAGACCTATAAAGCCCGTCTGGTTGCCAAGGGGTATCGTCAATGTTATGGTATTGACTATGACGAGATGTTTTCTCCTGTGGCAATGCTCAAATCTATTCGGATAATGCTTGCAATAGCTTCCCATCTGGATTATGAGATCTGGCAGATGGATGTAAAGACAGCTTTCCTGAATGGAGAGCTGACTGAAGAGGTGTATATGATACAACCTGAAGGGTTTACATCCATAGATGAGTCCAAGGTGTGCAAGCTTCAGAGATCCATTTATGGACTGAAGCAAGCTTCTCAGAGTTGGAACATGCATTTTGATAAGGTGATCAAAACGTATGGCTTCATTAAGAATGGAGAAGAGCCCTGCATCTATAAATGGGCAAATGGTCCAGTTGTGGTATTTCTTGTCTTGTACGTGGATGATATTCTCTTAATCGGGAATGACATCCCCGTACTACAGGGAATAAAAGTTTGGTTGTCATCACAGTTCTCCATGAAGGACTTGGGTGAAGCATCCTACATCCTAGGGATGAAGATCTATAGGGATAGATCTAAAAGGATGCTTGGGTTATCCCAGTCCATGTACATAGACACTGTGCTGAAGAGGTTCAGCATGGAGAATTCGAAGAAGGGCTATCTACCGATAGGCCAAAGAATTTCTCTCTCTAAGAAGGATTGTTCGACAACTCCTGAAGAGAGAGAGCGTATGAGTAGAGTTCAATATACTTCAGCCATGGGATCTATCATGTACGCCATTATATGTACAAGACCAGATGTGGCATACTCACTAGGAGTAGTGAGTAGATACCAATCTGATCCTGGAGAAGATCACTGAAAAGTGGTTAAAGCCATCCTTAAGTATTTGAGAAATACTAAGGACCAATGGTTGGTTTATGGCGAGTCAGATCTGAAACTTATGGGGTTCACAAACTCCAGCTTCCAATCTGACCATGATGACAGCTGGAGCGTGTCGGGTTATATCTTTACTCTGAATGGTGGAGCCATCTGCTGGAAGAGTTCCAAGCAGCATACTGTGGCAGACTCTGTTTGTGAAGCGGAGTATATCGCAGCATCAGATGCCGCGAAGGAGGCTGTGTGGCTGAGAAAATTCATCAACGAGCTCGGAGTAGCACCCTCCCTCGATGGTCCGGTCCTGCTCTATTGCGACAGCACTGGTGTCATAGCTCAGGCGAAGGAATCTAAAGCACATCAGCGGACGAAGCACATCTTGCGCCGCTTCCACCTAGTCCGGGAGATCGTGGATCGAGGTGACGTCGACCTTCAGAAGATCGACGAAAAAGAGAACCTAGCCGACCCCTTCACTAAAGCCCTGGAAATAAAGGAGTTCGACAACCACAAGTCAAAGATGGGTATTAGATACTGTGCCGAGTGGCTTTAGGACAAGTGGGAGTTGTTGGGAAATGTGTCCCAAAAAGCCAATCGTCAAGCTGTTGACGGTTGAGCAACCAAGTATTGTAATTGATTTGTTAATAAATAAAATATATTTGGCATTTTCATCATAAACTTTCATCTTCTAATGAACTCCGTTGTTATGATGAAGTTCTTAGGACTATTTAAGTTCGATAAAGAGAGGATTTATCGATTAGTCCTTAAAACTGTTCACGACCAAATGATAGGCTGTGAATAAGGACGACAGCTTCTATCGAGCATAGGTCGCTGTAGGCCATATGGGTTGGTTGTCCTCTTAATCAAGGAGTGTGGAGACACTGGTATGGCATACAGGTGAGATGTAAGGGTACATCATCATTGAACGTGACCAACTTCAGAGTATTCTACTGTCGAGAATATCTCTGATGGGATATAGGTATAAGTGTCCCTGAGACCTGAGATCGCCTCAGTGACTTGCAAGCAACTCGCTGTGCTTTGGTACTGGACTAACTGAATTTCTAATTCAGGGATGGAAGGCTTCTGGGCATAGTCAAGTACTTGTGAAGTCAGAATGTGATCGAGATGTGATTGACCACTCCAAGAGTTGGAGAAGAATGAGTCAATGTATTTCAATTTAGCAAAACCTTGGCCAGGATAATCCATCAGATGGATTTGATATTTTGAAATACAATGTGGACAACCTGATCAGAGTTGACAGTTGAACTCTGGGGTGTCCTATGATCATTTTGGTCAAGGAGATGAATTATATGAAAACTATATCCGCATGGGTTCTAAGGATGTTGTTCTATACATTCGACCTATCCGATCGTCGGGTACCATTGCTAGATGGTCACTTCGATTGGTACAAAAATTTATTTTTGTGCTACCGACTTAGGTTCGGACCTATGAGGTCACACACATTAGAGTTCATGATCCGATCGGATGGTTGATCAATGATTAAGAATCATTCTAGGGTTAAATGATCAATACGATTGACATTTAACCCAGTGCAAGTGTTGCAGAAGGATCTATTAGCAATTCGATTGCTGATTGGCTTAATTTGATTAAGCCAATGGGCTGAGATTAAGTCTAATTAAATATGATTTAATTAGATTTAGTTTTGGCTTGATTGGATCAAGTCCAATTGGTTTATTGGATAAGCCAAGTGCAAGAAAAAACTAGTCCTAGTTCAACTAGGACTTGGGTCAATCTAATTTCTAATTTGATTAAAAAATTAAATCAGATTTAAATCTAATTTAATCTGATTAAATTAGATTCTTAATTGAGTTAAGATCTATTTTAATTGGGTTGATCTAATTTTGATTTGATTTGGTTTGGGAAACCAAATTAAAACAAGTCATAAGACAGAATCCTAGTAAGACTAGGATTCCACCTTGCGCCACATAATCCTTCTCCACGCCCTCTCTCTTATTCAACGCCAATCTCTACTTATTTTGTGTGATAAAAGCCCTCTCCCAGATTTCTCCCACGTTCACAAAAGGTCTCCTCTCTTCTTTCTTACATGGAAGGTGGTTTGGATCAAATCTAAAAGGAATAAGTTTGGATTTCGAATTCTATGAGATAGAGTTTTAGAAATCCAAAACTCTTTCAATTTTACACCGAATTTATCCAAATTTTTTTTGGAATTTTCATGGCTTTTAGGGTATATATTGTGCACCTTTTTCTGGTGATTCATGCACAAAAATATGAAGGAGGTGCTCAAGAGTTGGGCATCCCTTAACTTGCCATGTTTGGATAAGCCTTGACTAGGTGTTTGACCTAGACAAGGACTCTATCATATCTCTCTATATAAGATGAGTTTCTTCATGAAATTTTAAGAGAAATTAGATATTTAAGAGACCTTTGTACCATCTGAAAATTAGAGAGAAATACCTTTGGGTCGTGGAGATATAAATGATGCAAGTTTGAGTGTCTAGAGAAAAAAATGTGAAGAAGAAGAGGGTCTTCTTCTTGGGTTTTTGTTTTCATATCTTTCCTCCCTCCATCTTGAGTTTCCTGAGAGTGTCTCAGATCTGAAACTCCTCCTTTTACTTTCCATCTTTGGAAGAGTCCAAATCAAGAAGAAAGAGGCACCTGATCAACCATCAAAGAAGGATCAGCGCAGTACTAGCATACTGTGCTGATTTCCTGAAGCAGGACTTCTGATCGAGATTCGTGGGCTCATGTGGATGACTCCTAGAGGCCGGATGCGTGTGCGGCTTACAACATCATCCTCAAGCCCAGATCAATAAGGTTAGAACATCTAACTTACAAGGTAATAGATCTGATCTATTGTTTAATACATACACTAGATGTAGCTAGTATAGAAACATGTTGATATGATCAACATGTAGTTCATACTATATTTATATATTTTAATTTTTGATTTAATGCTATGTAATAATCATGTAATAAGATCTTAGATCTAGGAATTTTCTGATCTTAGAAAATAAATTTTGATTTATTTCAGTCTTCCGTTGTATGATCTTGAAAAAGTTTCAAGATCTAACCCTCTTTTTCAAGATCTAACCCTGAAACCCTAGATCTGGTTCCTTCAAGATCTTCCAGGAGTTGAATCATGATCCAACTGAGGGCTCTCCACCCTCGGATTCATCTTTCCGGAAAAGATGGGGCGACTGGCCCAAGTGGCCCGTCCTACCGTCGGATTTTGGAGTTCTGGCGATGCTCTCTCCAGTCACACTGATGTCTGCGGCTGCTGCTGCTGCTGTATGGCCTGCACCGCTTCAGTGAGGCCTCTGACCTGCTGAATCAATAGGTCGAATTGCTCCACACCAACCGCCATTGCCGGAGGAGGAGGAGCCTGGGAAACTAGAGGTGAGGCCGAAGCCTGAGATCTGGCTGCGGAGGCCGTGGATCGCCGATTGGATGCTTTGCGGGGGGGCATCGGGCGAAGATCTAGCGGAGGAAGGAGAAGAGGATGTCGGAGAAGATGATCGGAGGTGGTCCCATTGAGCGCTCCTTTAAGAACAAGGGTAATGCGAAGACACAGTCCTTCCTCTAGTGCCAATCCTGTTGGTGCAAAAATCTGCCTGCATCGGAGAAGCTGGAGTCGAGGGAGTCGCGGTCGCCGCCGGGACCTGCAAAGGAAGTCTAAACCAGAGTTGGGGGTGCTCCGACAAGACCCTCCGATGCTCAAGTCAGTTCTCTACCTCAACAAGAATGGAGTGCTCGAACGAAAATTTTAGCAGAGTTTTTGAGATAGAAATTAGAGCTTAGAGAATAACGTATCTGGGGTCCCCTTTTATAGGCGGAGGGTGCAACAGACTGATAGCGACATTTGTAACCGTCTGGCAATGGGCCGCTCGGGGCCAGTAGGAGTTTGTTATGAAGAGTAGTGGAGTGAAATCGTGGCCATCACCATGGCCTGCCACGCGGAGCCTGTCGCGGGGAGTGGAGCGGCGTCCGTTATTGCGACTTGTCAGAGAGTGGAGGAGCCACACAGAATCCATCGCAGGAAGTGGAGTAGAGTCATGGCCATTACTGTGGCCTGCCAGAGAGTGGTGGAGCCGTGCGGTATCCGTCGCAGGAAGTGGAGCAGAGTTGTGGCCATTACTGTGGCCTGTCAGGGAGTCCAGGCCTATCGGCCGAAGCTCGGTTGAAGCGTCTGACGGAGAGAGGTAGCTATCCATCTGAGAGGAGCTCGGATGTTGCTAGCGAGCCTTCTATCGTTGGGTGCTGTTGGGCGTTAATACTATAGGCGAGGGCCATCCGCTGCAGGAGCTCAGTCAGAGGCTTTTCGCAAACGAAGTTCGATTTCACGCAGAATTCGACAAAGGGTCGACCGACAGTGGATGTCGGATAGCACTGGAGAGGTTCATCCACTGGAGGGATCCAGCTACTGAAATCCATGTGCAGTAGGAGTTCGTCCGGAGTCTATCCACTACAAGAGTTCGATCGGAGTCCGATCTCCGTAGAAGCCCGGATGGGGATCATTTGTCGGGGGAACTCGACCGAGGCTTGCCTGCAATGGAGATCCGAAAAGAATGCATCCACAATGGGAGCTCGGGTGAAGGCTTACAGTGAAAATTCGATGCGGACTACTCGTAGTAGAAATATGAAGTAGATCGCTTGTAGCAGAAGCTCGGGGTAGATCGCTTGCGGTAGAACTTCGGAGTCCGGCCCCTATAGGAGTTCGGATGAGATCTACTTGCAACAGGAGTTCTGGGTTGAAGTCCAGCTCCTGTAGGAGTCCGGATGAAGACTACCTGTGGTCGGAGTTCGAGAAAGATGTCCGGCTCCCGTAGGAGTCCGGATGAAGTCTTCCTGCAGTCGTAGTCAGGGATGAAGTCCGACTCCTGTAGGAGTCTGGATGAAGTCTTCCTGCAATCGGAGTTGGGGATGAAGTTCGACTCCCGTAGGAGTTCGGATGAAGTCTTCCTGCAGTCAGAGTCGGGGATGAAGTCCGGCTCCCATAGGAGTCCGGATGAAGTCTTCCTGCAGTCGGAGTCGGGGACGAAGTCCGGCTCCTGTAGGAGTCCAGATGAAGTCTTCCTGCAGTCAGAGTCGGGGACGAAGTCCGGCTCCCGTAGGAGTCCGGATGAAGTCTTCCTGCAGCCGGAGTCAGGGACGAAGTCCGACACCCGTAGGAGTTTGGATGAAGTCTTCCTGCAGCCGGAGTCAGGGATGAAGTCTGGCTCCCGTAGGAGTTCGGATGAAGTCTTCCTGCAGTCAGAGTCGGGGATGAAGTCCGGCTCTCGTAGGAGTCCGGATGAAGTCTTCCTGCAGCCGGAGTCGGGGATGAAGTCTGGCTCCCGTAGGAGTTCGGATGAAGTCTTCCTGCAGCCGGAGTCGGGGATGAAGTCTGGCTCCCGTAGGAGTCCGGATGAAGTCTTCCTGCAGTCGGAGTCGGGGACAAAGTCCGACTCCCGTAGGAGTCCGGATGAAGTCTTCCTGCAGCCGGAGTCGGGGATGAAGTCTGGCTCCCGTAGGAGTCCGGATGAAGTCTTCCTGCAGTCAGAGTCGGGGATGAAGTCCGGCTCCCGTAGGAGTCCGGATGAAGTCTTCCTGCAGCCAGAGTCGGGGACGAAGTCTGGCTCCCGTAGGAGTCCGGATGAAGTCTTCCTGCAGCCGGAGTCAGGGATGAAGTCCGGCTCCCATAAGAGTCCGGATGAAGTCTTCCTGCAGTCGAAGTCGGGGATGAAGTCCGGCTCCCGTAGGAGTCCGGACGAAGTCTTCCTGCAGCCGGAGTCGGGGACGAAGTCTGGCTCCCATAGGAGTCCGGATGAAGTCTTCCTACAGTCGGAGTCGGGGACGAAGTCTGGCTCCCGTAGGAGTCCTGACGAAGTCTTCCTGCAGTCGGAGTCGGGGATGAAGTCCGACTCTTGTAGGAGTCCGGATGAAGTCTTCCTGCAGTCAGAGTCGGGGATGAAGTCTGGCTCCCGTAGGAGTCCGGACGAAGTCTTCCTGCAGCCGGAGTCGGGGATGAAGTCCGGCTCCCGTAGTAGTTCGGACGAAGTCTTCCTGCAGTCGGAGTCAGGGATGAAGTCCGGCTCCCATAGGAGTTCGGATGAAGTCTAGAAGGTGGTCGATCATCGTGGAAACTTGGGTGGAGTCCGTCCGTCGTGAAGAATCCGGTCGACATTGGTGGAGGTTTATCCATCGACAGAACTTGGGAATGTTGCGGAGGCTCGATCGCCGGAGAGGTTTGGAAAGATGTCGTCGAAGGTCGGAAGTCGGTAGAATCCCTGGAGGGTCACTCCTGTCACGAACTTCGGCTTGGGGGGGTATTTTATACCCAACAAGAGTAATTGTTACTATTATCCATTGTTTATGATGAATGTAATCTTTATTGGTCTTTTAGCCAAGGATGATTATCATTCATTAATAAAGAAAGATTATTGTGATATTATTATGAATAATATTACAATAATACATGGACAATATGAAAATGACATTTAACATTTACACAGCCTATTAAGTGTAATGTACACACCCAAGTTAGATAATGTTATGGATGTCTAACTTTGGCTTAGTCATCCTGACAAGAACAGGATAAACGGATTAGCTTGAGAGGAAAATCTCACATCAATGATTGTGAATCATTGATAGCCTATCTTGGAAAGATGACAAAGTCACCTTTTAATGGAAAAGGCGAAGGAGCTGATAAATTCTAAGTCTCATATATAGTGATGTATGTGGACCTATAAACTTAAGTATCAGAGAAAGATATTAATATTTTATTACAGATGACCTATCTGGGCATGGGTGCGTCTGGCCTGAATCATTTGAAATATTCAAATGATTCAATAATGAAAGATTGAAATAAATTGGATAAGGTGTTAGAACTCTTCGATCAGATCGAGGAGGCAAATACTTATCCAGTGAGTTTGTGACATATCTAGGAGAGAATTAGATTCTCTCTCAGTAGATTCTTTTTCGGAACACAGTGTATCTGAAAGGAGAAGTTGAACTTTGTTAGACATGGTTCAATCCACGATAGGGTTCACTTCTCTACTTATTTCAGGATTGTGCTCTTATGTGACTATCTGTTTTACTCTGAAAATATATTGAGTAAGTTTGTTGTACAGATTCCATATGAGATATGGATCGGACATAGACCTAGACTCTCTCACCTTTGGTTTTGGAGTTGATCGGCCTATGTCAAAAGTTTGCATACAAATAAACTTGGTTCTTGGTCCAATAGGTATTTAAGGGTTACTAATTCTAACATGCTGAAGAACATAAGATGCTCATCAGCAGTAGAGCATTCCTTTTGGAAAGGAGTTCCTTAGAGAAGGAACTGATGCCTATCAAGTTGAACTTGAAAGTTTGACTGGTAGAAAATGAACCGACATAATCTAGTAAACCTACAGAACCGGATTTGATTAGATCAAACTCGGAGCCTATTAAAGAAACACTTTTAAGGAGATCTGGTAGAGTACCATGTTAGTCGGACAGACACTTCAGTGTCTAGATCTAGGACGGCGATCTTGTTGAGCTCGATGAGATTAACAAAGATCCGATCACCTATAGGGATGCAATGCAGTGGTCTAACTCTGAGAAGTGACTTGGAGCCATTAAATCCAAATTGAAATCCATGGAAATCAATAGTGTGTGGACACTAGATGATTCACCTGAAAGAATAAAATCCATTGGATGTGAATGGATTTTTCAAAAGGATCAGAGTAGCGCAGACGGAAAGGTGGAGACCTATAAAGCCCGTTTCGCTATCATCCCAGAGTTGGAACATACATTTTGAACATATGTCTTTGTTATGAACAAAGAGGAACCCTGCATTTATAAATGAGCAAAATATTCTGTAGTGTTATTTTTTGTGTTGTCTATGGATGAAATTCTCTTAATTGGGAATGGCATTCTAGCATTGCAAGGAATAGAGGTTTGGGTGTCATCTAATTTCTCCATGTTCAAGACCAGATATGGTATACTCACTAATGGTAGTGAGCAGATACCAATCTGATCTAAGTAAGAACCATTGAAAGATTGTATGGACAATCCTTAAGTATTTGAGAAATACTAAAGTCCAGTGACTCAAATATGGAAATACTGACTTTAAACATGTGGATGTTTCGATTTCAGTCAGATCAAGATGACAACAAGAAAGTGTCAGATTGTACCCTAATTATAGGAGCAATTTGCTAGAAAAGTTTCAAGCAGGATACTTTAGCCTACTCAGTTAGTGATGTAGAGTACATCGTAGCATATGATGCTGCCATGTAAGCTGTGTAGTTGCTGAGCTTCATTAGCAAGTTGGGAGTGGCACCCTCCACTGATGGTCCAGTCCTATTGTAGCACTGGAGCTATAAATCTGGCTAAAGAACTGAAGGACCAGCATACTCTGTATTGCTATCACTTTTGATTTTAGATCAGGGTGACATCAATCTTTGGAAGATCGATGATAAAGGAGAACTTTTAATCAAATTTTCATTCTTTCTTATTTGCAATCTAATTTAAATTCTTAGAATTTTTACTTAAAAGTGAACATAATCCCATTGATGGATTCAATTCTGACTCACTATTATCTATATAGTTTTGAATTAGTGATTTATTTTTGATGCCTATGACAGCGATCAGAACATCTCCTCCATATCAACCATTATAACCTCGTTCCTTTCCATTAACCACTTCACCTCTCTCCTTGTGCTCTATGAGAAACTTATCCATCTCATTCATAAATGAAGATATCAAGTTTGGTGAGTTCTATTAGAAAATTGGATAGGATACATGCATAGATTTCAAAAATCTTTTTCAAGAGCAGCAGAAAAATAAATCAGATTAAATCTTTTAACCCCACATACATTAGATCTTATTTAATCCTACCCAAACCTAGAAATAAAGACATGCATATAATCTGAAAATAAAAGCAAAGGTGAGATCAAATCTCAATATCTTTGCATGGATAAAAATTTACCACTTTTGATGATCTCAGATTCGAAGATCCTTGAGCCGCACACGTGTCCGACCTCTATAGGTATCCACTGAGATCAACTTTGAATCTTTTTCCAAAAAGGGAGGATGGTGCCATCTCTTCTTTCCATCCATTTCCTACTTCAAAAGAAAATATCAAGGAGATAAAGAGTAGATTAAATTGTCAACTCATTGACATGATCTAATCTTCTAGGACTCACAATTAGGTGCCTAGCTAAACCCTAATGGATTTAGGTTAAGTTCAATGCAATGGACTTGATGTTGGAAATTTCAGTGCAGGGGTAAAACGGTAATTTTAAAACTTTTCAAAATTATAATTTTACAGTAAAAGTTATTAATTAATCTAATTAATTAACATATATTAACCTTACATAAGGATCTAAATATGATATATATAGCATGCATTTAAATTTGAAATTTGAATTCTACAGTAAACATTTTATTGTTATGTGTTCAGAATATATTACCTTCGTACAGGTAGTCGATCGCCGCAGTCTGATTATCATCAGGATGGTCTGATCATCACAATGTAGTTACACAGTATGTCTGACCTCTGCAGATCGTCCACACAAAGCTCCCGATCTAATCAGTTCCTCACGAATGCTAGTTCGTTGCAGAACCCTTTCGATGGTTGATGCTGATCGAACTCCTTCGATCGATGTCTGTCGATTTTTTGGATACTCTAGATCATCAGCAAAGGTACTTGAGAGGTTGATGAAGCTCTTCTTAAAGTTTGGTGGGCTCATGATACTCGTAGCTCACCTTCTCACTTCCCGAACCCTAGGTAGAAACCCTAGGATACTCTCAGAAAAACCTATGCCCTTTCTTTTTCCTTTCTTTTCTCTTCTTTTCTTTTCTTTTCTCATGCACAAGGCTTTTCTCATGCCACCCTTCTCTCTAGGATCAGATTTTTTTGCACACCCCATCTTCTCTTCTTTTTTAAATGGTGCAAGATCGTATTTTTTCAGCATTTTCACCACGTGAGAGGATAAAGCTAGGTAGTTGCTCACTTGAATTCAAATCGAATTTGAATTCAAATGCCAACCAACCTATCCTTATCCACTCAAGGTGTGAGAAGAGAAGGGGTGTGGGTTCTTTGTGCATGGAGAATTTACACGAGAAATTTTTTCTCGTGTAGAAAATGGGGCGCATAAAAGGATAAGGTGGCGCATGGGATTAGTTGCCCATTCAAATTCAAACTTCATTTGAATTTGAATGGCCAACCAACCATCTTTATCCACTCAAAATGATGCACAAAGGAGGGGTGTGGGAAGGCTTCTACATGGAAGAAAATTCATGAGAACTTGTTTCTCATGAATTCAAATAGGCACAGGTGAGGTGAGGTGGCGCAGGGAGATGAGTCAAGGTGGTTTCAAATCTAATTGAACTAACTTTATTAAAATAGGTTAGGCATAATTAGACTAAGTTAAACCCAACACAATTAGGTTTAATTAGGCTCAATAAAATTCTAATCAAATCAAGAATTGACTAAGTCCAACCCCTGATCAAATCAGGGACCAAACCACCTCGACGATTAGGTCAACTCTTAACCTAATCGGGTCAAATCCAACTGAATCCAATTCAATTTGACTTGATCCAAAAATAATTACTTAATCAAATTGAGTTAATTAGCAATCAAATCACTAATTAAACCTCTCATAAATACTGAGTCCAAATCTGCTGGGCAATCGGGCATCAAAGTCCATCGATATGAAACTTTGATCGAAGAGTCCCAAACCAGTGGGACTCTTGATCTCGGTACCCAAAATGTATGAAACTCATGATCAGAGAATCTTGATTCTCGATCATAAAATCCCAGACACGTAGGACTCAGAGTCTCCAAGCATTAGGACTCTTGGTCGAAGAGTCTCAGTCCAGTGGAACTCTTCACCAGCCATCAGAACAGATAGGAACCTCTAATGTGTGTGACCCCGCAGGTTTGAACCTAAGTCGGTAGCACAGGAACCAATTCCTGTACTAATCAAAGTGACCATCTAGCAATGGTACTCGATGTTCGGATAGGTCGAATAGTCACAATCGCAACATTCAGAACCTACGCGAATATGGTTACTGTATAATTCATCCCTTTTGACCCCCATGTATAGGACGACTCAGGATTAAACTGTCAACCCTGATCAGATCATTCGAATCTTGCTCAACTCAAACAGTCCTGTGACTCCTCACTAGAACTACCTGACCAAGATTTTGCTAAATTGAAATACAACTGTACACAACTCCTGAACTGAAATGATCAATCCCATCTTGACACACGCATCGACAAGTCAAGTACTTGACTACACCCAGCAGCCTTCCATCACTGAATTAGAAATTCAGGTAGTCCAGTGCCTAAGTGCAGTGAGTTACTTGCAAGTCATCGTGGCGGTCTCAGATCGAAGGGACAGATATACCCATATCCTATCGGAGAAAATCTTGACAGCAGAAAAAGCTCCGGAGTCGGTCACATTCAGTGCAGATGTACCCTTACATCTCACCTGTATGCCACACTAGTGTCTCCATACTCCTTGGTTAAGAGGACAACCAACCCATATGGCACATAACAACCTATGCTTGATAAATATTGTTGTCCTTAGTAACAATGTATCATTTGGTCGTAGACATGTTTAAAGACTAAACGACAAATCCTCCTTTGTCGAGTCTAAATAGTCCTAAAGACATCACCGCAACACAGGAGTTCATTAGAAGATGAAATAATTTATGATGAAAAATATCAAAATAATTTTTATTTATTTATAATTCATATACTAATACAAGAAAGAGCACAACCGTCAACAGACTGATGATTGATTTTAGGATACTATTCTCAACAATCTCTCACTTGGCCTAAAGCCAATCGGTGTAGTATCTAATACCCATCTTCGACTTGAAGTCATCGAACTCCTTCACCGCAATGGCTTTAGTGAATGGGTCGACCAGATTCTCCTTTCTGTCGATCTTCTGAAGGTCGACGTCACCTCGATCCATGATTTTCTGGATGAGATGGTAGCCGCGCAGAATATGCTTCGTCCACTGGTGTGCCTTCGGTTTCTTCGTCTGAGCAATGGCTCTAGAGTTGTCACAATAGAGCAGAACTGGACCCACAAGGGAGGGTGCTACTCCGAGCTTGATGATGAATTTTCTCAACCACACCGCTTTTTTGGCAGCATCTGATGCAGCGACATATTCTGCTTCGCAAACTTAATCAGCCACAATGTGCTGCTTGGAACTCTTCCATCAGGCAGCCCCACCATTAAGGGTAAAAATAAATTCTGACACACTCTTGCTGTCATCGTGATCAGACTGAAAACTGAATTCTGTAAACCCCATAAGTCTCAAGTTCGATTCACTATAAATAAATCACTGGTCCTTAGTATTTTTTAAATACTTCAGGATGGTTTTAACAACCTTCCAGTGATTCTCCCTTGGATCAAATTGGTACCTACTCACTACCCCTAGTGAGTATGCCACATCTGGTCATGTACATGTCATGGCGTACATGATAGATCCCATTGTCGAAGCATATGGAATTCTACCCATACGCTCTCTCTCTTGAGGTGTTGTCGGACAATCCCTCTTCGAGAGAAAAATTTCATGGCCTATCAGTAGATAGTCTTTCTTGGAATTCTCCATGCTGAACCTCTTCAGCATAGTATCAATGTACGTGGACTGGGATAAGCCAAGCAACCTTTTAGATCTATCCCTATAGATCCTCATCCCAAGGATGTAGGAAGCTTCTCCCAGATCCTTCATGGAGAACTGTGATGACAGCCAAATCTTTATTCCTTGTAATGCAGAGACATCATTCCCGATTAAGAGAATATCATCCACATATAATATAAAAAATACCACTATTGGACCATTAGCCCACTTATAAATACAGGGCTCTTCTTCGTTCTTAACGAAGCCATACGTCTTGATCGTCCTATCAAAACGTATGTTTCAACTCCAGGATGCCTGCTTAAGTCCATAAATGGACCTCTGTAGCCTGCACACCTTAGACTCATCTGTGGATGTGAACCCTTCAGGTTGTATCATATACACCTCTTCATCCAGCTTTTCGTTTAGGAAAGCTGTCTTCACATCCATCTGCCAGATTTCATAGTCCAGATGGGCAGCTATCGCAAGCATAATCCGAATGGATTTGAGCATTGCTATAGGAGAAAACATCTCGTCATAGTCTATACCATAACATTGACGATATCCCTTGGCAACTAGATGGACTTTATAGGTCTCCACCTTTCCGTCTGCGCCCCTCTTTCTCTTGAAGATCCACTTACACCCTATGGTTTTACTCCTTTGGGTGGGTCAACCAATGTCCACACATCGTTGACCTTCATGGACTCCATTTTGAATTTCATGGCCTCTAGCCATTTCTTAGAGTCAGGTCTCTGTATTGCATCCATGTAGGTGATCGGATCCTCATCATTTTTATCAAGTTCGATAGAATCGCCATCCCGGACCAAGAAACCATAATATCTGTCTAGTTGACATGGTACTCTATCAGACCACCTTAAGGGTGCAGAAACAATGGGCTCCAGATCTGATCTAACCAAATCCGATTCAGGTTCAGCAACTTGTGTCGATTTTTCCATCTGTCGAACTTTCTCAAGTTCGACCTTAGAGGCAACAGTCCCTTCACCAAGGAACTTCTTTTTCAAAAAGATTGCCTTAAGGTTGACAAACACCTTTTGCTCATCAGCTAGGTAGAAATAATACCCTTTGTTCTCTTTTGGGTACCCTATGAAATAATACTTGTCAGACCTAGGTCCAAGCTTATCCGTAATTAAACGTTTAACATAAACTGGACACCCCCAAATCCTAAGGTGCGAGAGTACTGGCTTACGTCCTATCCATATCTCATAAGGTATTTTGGTTACAGACTTACTCGGAACCCTATTTAGAAGGTAACAAGCCGATTCGAGCGCATATCCCAGAGGAAGATCGGCAGACTAGCAAACCCCATCATGGATCGAACCATATCCAACAAGATCCGATTCCTTCTTTCAGACACACCATTATGCTGTGGTGTTCCAGGAGGAGTCCACTGAGAAAGAATCCCATTCTCCCCAAGATATATCAGAAACTCATTGGAAAGGTATTCATCTCCTCGATCAGATCGAAGAGTTTTAATACACTTTTCAGTTTATTTTTCTACCTCATTTCGGAATAGTTTGAATATTTCAAATGACTCCAACTTATGCTTCATTAAGTAGACATACCCATACCTCGATAGGTTGTCTGTGAAGGTTATGAAGTAGAAATATCCACCTCTTGCACTTGAGCTCATGGGTCCACATACATCAGAATGTACCAGACTCAAGAGTTCACTGGCTCGCTCACCTTTTTCAGTAAAAGGTGATTTGGTCATCTTCCCAAGAAGATAGAACTCACAGGTTGGAAGTGATTCACAATCACCAACTTCATGAATTTCTTCTTGAGCCAACCTGTTTATCCTGTTCTTATTGATATGACCTAGCCTACAGTGCCAAAGGTAGACTTCTAACATATTATCCACTCTAGAGCGTTTACCGGAGGTTTGAACCATATTAACAGGCTGTGATAGTAAGTGTTGGGCATAAAATACCCTCGGCCGAAGTTCTTGGCGGGGTCGACCCTCGCGAGTCTCTTCCATTTTTCAACAACTGTTGGTGAACCCCCGTCACTCCGCCCGGACTCCTATGGGAGCCGGGCTCCGTCCGTGATTTCGACAGCAAGAAAGACTTCGCCCGGACTCCTACGGGAGCCGGACTCCGTCCACGATTTCGGCAGCGAGGAAGACTCCGCCCGGACTCCTACGGGAGCCGGGCTCCGTCCGCGAGTTCTACAGCAAGGAAGACTTCGCCCGGACTCCTACGGGAGTCGGGCTCCGTATGCAATTTCGACAGCGAGGAAGACTCCGCCCGGACTCCTACGGGAGCCGGGCTCCGTCCGCGAGTTCTATAGCAAGGAAGACTTCACCCGGACTCCTACAGGAGCCGGACTCCGTCTGCGATTTCGGCAGCGAGGAAGACTCCGCCCGGACTCCTACGGGAGCCGGGCTCCGTCCGCGAGTTCTACAGCAAGGAAGACTTCGCCCGGACTCCTACGGGAGCCGGGCTCCGTCCGCGATTTCGGCAGCGAGGAAGACTCCGCACGGACTCCTACGGGAGCCGGGCTCTGTCCGCAAGTTCTACAGCAAGGAAGACTTCGCCCGAACTCCTACGGGAGCCGGGCTCCGTCCGTGATTTCGACAGCAAGGAAGACTTCGCCCGGACTCCTACGGGAGCCAGGCTCCGTCCGCGATTTCGGCAGCGAGGAAGACTCCGCCCGGACTCCTACGGGAGCCGGGCTCCGTCCGCGAGTTCTATAGCAAGGAAGACTTCGCCCGGACTCCTACGGGAGTCGGGCTCCGTCCGCGATTTCGGCAGCGAGGAAGACTCCGCCTGGACTTCTACGGGAGCCGGGCTCCGTCCGTGAGTTCTACAGCAAGGAAGACTTCGCCCGGACTCCTACGGGAGTCGGGCTCCGTCCGTGACTTCGATAGCAAGGAAGACTTCGCCCGGACTCCTACGGGAGTCGGGCTCCGTCCGCGAGTTCTACAGCAAGGAAGACTTCGTCCGAACTCCTACGGGAGCCGGGCTCCGTCCGCGATTTCGGCAGCGAGGAAGACTCCACCCGGACTCCTACGGGAGTCGGGCTCCGTCCGCAAGTTCTACAGCAAGGAAGACTTCGCCCGGACTCCTACGGGAGCTGGGCTCCATCCGTGATTTCGACAGCAAGGAAGACTTCGCCCGGACTCCTATGGGAGCCAGGCTCCATTCGTGATTTCGGCAGCGAGGAAGACTCCGCCCGGACTCCTACGGGAGCCGGGCTCCGTCCGCGAGTTCTACAGCAAGGAAGACTTCGCCCGAACTCCTACGGGAGCCGGGCTCCGTCCGCGATTTCAGCAGCGAGGAAGACTCCGCCCGGACTCCTACGGGAGTCGGGCTCCGTCCGCGAGTTCTACAGCAAGGAAGACTTCGCCCGGACTCCAACGGGAGCCGGGCTCCATCCGTGATTTCGACAGCAAGGAAGACTTCGCCCGGACTCCTACGGAAGTCGGGCTCCGTCCGCGATTTCGGCAGCGAGGAAGACTCCGCCCGGACTCCTACGGGAGCCAGGCTCCGTCCGCGAGTTCTACAACAAGGAAGACTTCGCCCGGACTCCTACGGGAGCCGGGCTCCGTCCATAATTTCTACAGCAAGGAAGACTTCGCCCAGACTCCTACGAGAGCCGGGCTCCGTCCACAATTTCTGCAGCAAGGAAGACTTCACCCGGACTCCTACGGGAGCCGGGCTCCATCCATAATTTCTGCGGTAAGGAAGACTTCGCCTGAACTCCTACGGGAGCCAGGCTCCGTCCGCGAGTTCTACAGCAAGGAAGACTTCGCCCGGACTCCTACGGGAGTCGGGCTCCATCCGCGAGTTCTACAGCAAGGAAGACTTCGCCCGGACTCCTACGGGAGCCGGGCTCCGTCCACAGTCTCTGCAGCAAAGAAGACCTCGTCCAAACTCTTACGGGTGCCGGACCTCGCTACCGACTCCAACCGAACTTCGGCCAACAAGTCTGGATCCCCTGACAAGCCACAGTAACGGACACCACTGCTCCACTCTCTACGGTGGACCCTGCGTAGCCCCATTACTCTCTGACAGGCCGCATTAACGGCCATGACCCTGCTCCACTCCCTGCGGTGGATTCTGTGCGAATCCCCCACTCCCTGACGAGTCACGACACAGACGTCGCTCCAATCTCCGTAACTGATTCCACGTGGCGAGCCACGGCAATAGCCACGATCCCACTCCACTACCCTCTGCAATAAATTCTTCCTGACTCTGGGCGGCTCACTACCAGACGGTTACAGGCATCGCTATCAATCTGTTGCCCCCTCCGTCTATAAAAGAAAAACCCCAGATACATTATTCTATAAGCTCTCGTTTTTATCTAAAAACTCTGCTAAATTCTCCGTTCGAGCACTCCATTCTTGTTGAGGCAGAGAACTGACTTGAGCGTCGGAGGGTCTTGCCGGAGCAACTCCACCTCCGGTTTAGACTTCCTTTGCAGGTCCCGACGGCGACCGCGACTCCCTCGACTTCAGCTTCTCCGGCGCAAGCGGATTTTTGCACCAACAGGATTGGCGCTAGAGGAAGGGGCCTGAACCTCTGCAGTACCCTTGTTCTTAAAGGAGCGCTCAACGGAGCCGCCTCCGATCATCTTCTCCGACACCCACTCCTTCTTTCCCCCACGGGATCCTCACCTGATGCCTTCTCGCGAAGCATCTGCGCTGTTACCCACAGCCTCCACAGCCATATCCCGGACCCCGGTCTCGCCTTTGGTTTCCCGGGCCCCGCATTCTCCAGCTATGGTCGTCAGCATGGAGCGGTCGGACGATCGGCCTCCGACGGATTCCGCCAATACCATCTCAGGAGGATCCCGACAGGAAACGACCAACATACCGGCTGTATCCCCCAAGCGACAAAAGACTGAAGAGCCCATAACCTTTACCGAAGAAGACACTCAGAGAGTCCAATTCCCTCATAACGACGCGGTCGTAGTTTCTTTGAATATAGCAAATTATGACGTCCGTCGCATTCTTGTCGACAATGAAAGTTCGGCCGACATCTTGTTCTACGACGCCTTTTCAAGAATGTTCACTCTTGACGGTCATCTGAGGCCGATTAGCTCCCCCTTGGTAGGGTTTACCGGCGACGCCATTCCGATGGAAGGAATAATAACTTTGACTGTGGCCGCAGGTCAATATCCAAGGCAATCCAGGGCTCTGGTGAATTTTTTGGTGGTGAGGGCGCCATCCGCCTACAATGCAATCCTCGGCCAACCTGGCCTCAATGCTTTCCGAGCCATCGTATCGACCTACCATTTGAAGTTGAAGTTTCCCACCGACCAGGGGACCGGAGAGGTTCGGGGAGACCAAGCCCTGGCCAGACACTGCTACAATATAGCCTTGCAAAGAGGCGATCAATCTGACTCCTGCCCCGTCGATGGATTGGACGCTCATGATGACCTCACCGAAGAGAGGGGTGCCCCAATCGAAGATCTAGTACCAATCCCTTTGAACGACGGGAATGCGGAGCATGTAGTAATGATCGGCTCCAACCTAGGGGAGGAGGTGCGGACATGTCTCATTGATTTTCTACAAAAGAATGCGAACGTTTTCGCTTGGGTTCCAGCAGACATGCCAGGGATCGACACGGAAGTCATGGAGCACCATCTGGCCGTCGATCCAAAGCATCGATCGACGAAAGAGAAAATCTGAAGTTATGCTCCGGAGAGGCAGAAGGTGATAGCCGAGGAAGTGGATAAGCTCCTTAAGGCCGGATTCATTAAGGAAGTCAATTATCCTGATTGGATTTCCAACGTTGTCCTGGTCAAAAAGGCAAATGGCAAGTGGAGGATGTGCATAGACTTCAAAAAGCTGAATAAGGCTTGTCCGAAGGACAGCTACCTCCTTTCCAGAATCGATCAACAGGTGGATGCGACCTCGGGCCACGAGCTCCTCACCTTCATGGACGCATTCTCCGGCTATAATCAAATTAGAATGGCGTCGGAAGATAAAGAAAAGACAGCTTTCATCACTAATCGTGGCCTTTACTGTTACAGGGTCATGCCTTTCGGCCTCAAGAATGCGGACGCAACCTACCAGCGGTTGGTGAACAAAAGCTTCAAGGAGCAGATCGGCCGTAACATGGAGGTCTACGTGGACGACATGCTCGTTAAAAGCAAATCTTCTAGAGATCATGTCGCCGACCTCGAGGAGACCTTCGACGCTCTCTGAAAATATAGAATGAAGCTAAACCTAACTAAATGCGCTTTCGGCGTAACCTCAGGAAAGTTTCTGGGCTTCATGGTATCAGGGCATGGGATCGAGGCCAATCCAGAGAAAATTCGCGCCATCCAGGAGATGGCCGCTCCAAAGTCGATAAAAGAGGTTCAGCATCTCACGGGGAGGATAGCGGCCCTTAATCGTTTCGTCGCAAGGTCAGCCGAATGGTGCTTGCCCTTCTTTCAAATCCTCAAGCAGCCGAAGAACTTCTGTTGGACCTCTGAGTGCCAACAGGCGTTCGAAGAATTAAGGAGCTACCTTGGATCACCCCCGCTGTTGGCAAAGCCCGAGCCTGGGGAGGAGCTATTTTTATACCTGGTGGTCTCTCCCATGGCCCTCGCGGCCGTCCTTGTCAAAGAAGAGACGAAAGTCCAGCGACCGATCTACTATGTTAGCCGCGCGTTGAGGGACGCCGAGACCAGGTACACCAAACTAGAAAAATTGACTTACGCCTTGTTGATTGCAGCCCGGAGGCTCCGACCCTACTTTCAAGGGCACACCGTAACGCTACTCACCAACCAACCAATCAAGGCGGTTTTGCATCGGGCGGACACCTCTGGGAGGATGGCAAAATGGGCGATCGAGCTCACAGAATTCGACATCAACTATCGACCCAGGCCAGCAGTGAAGACTCAAATACTGGCAGATTTCATAGTAGAGTGTACCATTCTAGAGGAGGCTGAACCTGAACAAAGCAAAGTTGATGACCTGAAGTCTCAACCGAACTCCTCCGAAGAGGAGGCCGATCCCTCTGATCGCTGTTGGGCCCTCTATGTGGATGGATCTTCCAACATGTCGGGCACAGGTGCGGGCCTGATCTTGGTCAGTCCGGAGGGAGTCATCGTGGAATACGCTCTGCATTTTGAGTTCCCCGCAATAAATAATGGAGCGGAATATGAAGCTCTGATCGTAGGACTAAGGATCGCCAGAGAGCTGGGAATAAGTCAGCTCCGGGTGCACAGTGACTCTCAGCTGGTGGTGGGGCAGGTCAGCGGGAGTTACAAAGCACGGGAGGACAGTATGGCCAAATACCTTGAGAAGGTAAAGGAGTTCACTCCCGCCTTTAGCAGCTTCAACATTAGACGGATCTCAAGGTTGGAAAATACCAGGGCTGACCTTCTATCCAAGCTGGCGACGTCGGCTCCGATCGAATTGCCCAAAGGCATCCTCTTTGAAGTTCTAAAACACCCGAGTACAGAAGAATCGCGGCCCGTGATGGAGATTGACCACGAGCCCAGCTGGATCGATCCACTGATAATCTATCTCAGAGATGGAGTTCTCCCCCAGGATGTGAAGGAAGCTCGGAAGCTCTGAAATCAAGCCTCCCGGTACATCCTTTATGAGGGCAAATTGTACAAGAGATCATACTCCTTGCCCCTCTTGAAATGTCTCCGGCCCTCGGAAGCTAGCTACGTCTTGTGGGAAGTACATGAAGGAATTTACGAAAACCATTTAGGGGCTAGATCTTTATCCCACAAGTTGCTCCGCCAAGGATATTACTGGCCAACGATGCATCATGATTCGATTGAATATGTCAAAAAGTGTGATCGATGCCAGAGATACGCCAACGTCTAGAGACAGCCCGCCACCGAGCTCACCCCCTTGAGTGCTCCATGGCCTTTTGCACAATGGGGGATGGACATACTTGGCCCCTTCCCCATGGCGTCTGGGCAAAGAAAGTTCCTCCTTGTAGCGATCGACTACTTCACCAAATGGGTTGAAGCCGAACCACTAGCGAAAATCACAGAAGCAAAAGTGCAAGATTTTGTCTGGAAGTCGATCGTGTGTAGGTTCGGTCTGCCTAGAACCCTAATCACTGATAATGGACGGCAATTTGCGGGAGCAAAATTCGCTGAATTCTATGAAGATCTAAACATCTTCCACAACTTCACATCAGTAGCCCATCCCCAGGTGAATGGCGAAGCTGAGGTGACCAACAGAACCCTTTTGCAGGGGATTAAAATAAGGCTTGAAAAAGCGAAGGAAACTTGGGCGGACGAACTTTATCATGTGTTATGGGCGTATCGAACTACCCAGAGGCTACCTACGGGGGAGAGGCCCTGCAACGCCCATATGCGCCCCCACAGCCCTGTTAGGGACAGGAGGAAAACCTCACCCTAACTTGAGCAAAGTCGAAGGCCCGATTCCATCTAGACCGGATGGGGGGAGAGGCCCTGCAACGCCCATATGCGCCCCCACAGCCCTGTTAGGGACAGGAAGAAAATCTCACCCTAACTTGAGCAAAGTCGAAGGCCCGGTTCCATTTAGATCGGATGGGGGGAGAGGCCCTGCAACGCCCACGTGCGCCCCCACAGCCCTGCTAAGGACAAGAGGAGAACCTCGCCCTAGATTGAGCGAAGTCGAAGGCTCGGACTCCTACGGGAGCCGAGCTCCATCCGCAACTCCTACCGCAAGGACTCCGCTCGGACTCCTACGGGAGCCGAGCTCCGTCACCAACTTCAACCGGTGGTAAGCTCCGTCCGGACTCCTACGGGAGCCGGGCTCCGTCGCCAACTTCGACTGCTGATAAACCCCGTCCGGACTCCTACGGGAGCCGGACTTTGCACCTGACTTTAATTACAGGAAGACTTCGCCCGGACTCCTACGGGAGCCGGGCTCCGTCTGCGACTCCAATCACACGGAGGATTCCGTCTGGACTCCTACGGGAGTCAGGCTTCGTCACCAACTTCAACTGCTGGTGATCTTCGTCCAGACTCCCACGGGAGTCGAACTTCGCCCTGACTTCACCTACGGGAGCCGAACTCCTGTAGCCTCACTGAGAGCGGAGAAAAATTCCAAGCAAAAAGAAAAAGGAAGGTGATGGACCACATCAGCGACGATTGGAAAACAAACAGCATCCAAGGTGCAGAGAACCCTATCACAGCAAGGATTGGGGCTCCCATCAGGAGTCCCAACTTTCAAGGAAGCTTTCGATGCAAAATAGGACAACTTCCTCAGGGTGACAGAAGCTTGGACCTCCGAGCTCAAGCCCTGAGGGGGACACCAAACCCGAATGGCCCCAGGCGAGCCTGCGGCCACCGACAGAAAAGATGGGTGGATACGATGGCAATCGGGTACCTTCGAATGACGTAAAAGTCAAAAAGGAGCTCGGCAAACGACAATTCAACACGGATAAAAGGGCCATCGGTGACCTTAGGACGACGTCAAAAAAAAAAAAAAAGAAAAAAAGGGGGGGGGGGAAAGAGGAGAAAGAAGAAGAAGGAAGTTCGACAGACAACAATTCGATGCAAGGTGCGGACGAGGTAACAAAATCTCCTTCTCATTTTTCAACTAACAAGATGTACGTTACAAGACCCGGAGGGCCAAAAAAGAATACATTATTACAAGGCTTGAGAACACGGCTTGGAAAGGACACACCGGAGGTCGCTTCAAGCTGCAAACTTCTCTCCCCGTTTCTGTCCTTCCCAACCATGTTTTTCAGTGCGTGTAGCAGGCCTATCGGCTCTCGCTCCACCTCGTTCCGCTCCATCTCCGAAGTCCCAACCCCAGGGGGAAAAGGATGGAATAGATTCCAGGGGGCAGTAAGGGCAACGACAGCGGCGACAAAGACCTATTTCAAGAAGAACCGGAGTCACCCTGGAGGCAGCAGTGGCGCCAGAGATATGCGCCATCACCGAATGCTCCGCGACAGCCGCCGTCCAAAATGCTTCGGCAAGGTCGGCATGCGCTACTTCCACCGCCCCCGTAATGAGCTTTACTGCCCCACCGTCGACGCCGACCGCTTCTGGTCCCTCGGCCCCGACGGCATCAAGGATCCCGCCACAACTCGTGACGACTGCTCTACCCTCCTGACCGGTTTCACCCCGCCTTGCTACTCCAAAATTCTCGGGCAGAACACCTTTACCGACGGTCCCCGTTATTAAACCCTTGTTGTTGAAGGAATTCTTCCTCGAGCCCCCTTTGAAACGATGGGGACCTTCAGCAGCCGCTCGATGACCGGAGAACTCACGGATCGCCGTTCTCCTCCTTGCCTTCCTCCAAGCCCTCGACATCCCCTTGAGGATGGCCTCCGGGGTGGAGGACATGGCGGAGAAACCCCTTAGAGAGGAATCGAGGGGCTGAAGATGGCAGAGACCAGTGCAGAGGACACTCGGAGTTGGCAGGGACACCAAGGGAGCGGCTGAGTAGCTAGGCTCTCAGACGGAAGAAAGGTGCCATCCTTTTGACGGAGTAAAGCCCTGAGGGAAGGGTAGGGGGTTTAAATAGGCAGCGGATCTTAGCGCAATTATGATGGCGGACATCTTTAGTCCAACCGATGCTTGCCACGTGTCCCGCGTGTCCCACTCGCCGCTATCGAGGATTGACTGTTCGCAAATTTCCATGGCGCGACGCTTGGGATCACATCTCGATGGAAGTTTCGAAAAGACTCTTCGGGTCGCCATAATCGAAAAAAGGGCTCTGGCATGCGCACATTAAATGCCGACATATCCGAGGACGGTCACGCCCGGACGTCAGGGGGAGAACCTCGACCGTGATAACTTCTCCGTATTTCCTTCATTCGAAATTCAAACTCGAAAGTGGGGGGATTGGTGTTGGGCATAAAATACCCTCGGTCGAAGTTCTTGGTGGGGTCGACCCTCGCGAGTCTCTTCCATTTTTCAACAACTGTTGGTGAACCCCCGTCACTCCGCCCGGACTCCTACGGGAGCCGGGCTCCATCCGTGATTTCGACAGCAAGGAAGACTTCGCCCGGACTCCTACGGGAGCCGGGCTCCGTCCGTGATTTCGACAGCGAGGAAGACTCCGCCCGGACTCCTACGGGAGCCGGGCTCCGTCCGTGAGTTCTACAGCAAGGAAGACTTCGCCCGGACTCCTACGGGAGCCGGGCTCCATCCGTGATTTCGGCAGCGAGAAAGACTCTGCCCGGACTCCTACGGGAGCCGGGCTCCGTCCGTGAGTTCTACAGCAAGGTAGACTTCGCCCGGACTCCTACGGGAGCTGGGCTCCGTCCGCGATTTCGACAGCAAGAAAGACTTCGCCCGGACTCCTATGGGAGCCGGGCTCCGTTCGCGATTTCGGCAGCGAGGAAGACTCCGTCCGGACTCCTACGGGAGCCGGGCTCCATCCGCGAGTTCTACAGCAAGGAAGACTTCGCCCGGACTCCTACGGGAGCCGGGCTCCATCTGCGATTTCGGCAGCGAGGAAGACTCCGCCCAGACTCCTACGGGAGTCGGGCTCCATCCGCGAGTTCTACAGCAAGGAAGACTTCGTCCAGACTCCTACGGGAGCCGGGCTCTGTCCGTGATTTCGATAGCAAGGAAGACTTCGCCCGGACTCCTACGGGAGCCGGGCTCCGTCCGCGATTTTGGCAGCGAGGAAGACTCCGCCCGGACTCCTACGGGAGCCGGGCTCCATCCGCGAGTTCTACAGCAAGGAAGACTCTGCCCGGACTCCTACAGGAGTCGGGCTCCGTCCGTGAGTTCTACAGCAAGGAAGACTTCACCCGGACTCCTACGGGAGCCGGGCTCCGTCCGCGATTTCGGCAGCGAGGAAGACTCCGCCCGGACTCCTACGGGAGCCGGGCTCCGTCCGCGAGTTCTACAGCAAGGAAGACTTCGCCCGGACTCCTACGGGAGCCGGGCTCTGTCCGTGATTTCGACAGCAAGGAAGACTTCGCCCGGACTCCTACGGGAGCCGGGCTCCGTCCGCGAGTTCTACAGCAAGGAAGACTTCGCCCGGACTCCTACGGGAGTCGGGCTCCGTCCGTGATTTCGGCAGCGAGGAAGACTCTGCCCGGACTCCTACAGGAGCCGGGCTCCGTCTGCGAGTTCTACAGCAAGGAAGACTTCGCCCGGACTCCTACGGGAGCCGGGCTCCGTCCATGATTTCGACAGCAAGGAAGACTTCGCCCGGACTCCTACGGGAGCTGGGCTCCGTCTGCGATTTCGGCAGCGAGGAAGACTCCACCCGGACTCCTACGGGAGTCGGGCTCCGTCCGCGAGTTCTACAGCAAGGAAGACTTCGCCCGGACTCCTACGGGAGCCGGGCTCCATCCGTAATTTCGACAGCGAGGAAGACTCCGCTCGAACTCCTACGGGAGCCGGGCTCCATCCGCGAGTTCTACAGCAAGGAAGACTTCGCCCGGACTCCTACGGGAGCCAGGCTCCGTCCGTGATTTTGACAGCAAGGAAGACTTCGCCCGGACTCCTACGGGAGCCGGGCTCCGTCCGTGATTTCGACAGCAAGGAAGACTCCGCCCGGACTCCTACGGGAGCCGGGCTCCGTCCGCGAGTTCTACAACAAGGAAGACTTCGCCCGGACTCCTACGGGAGCCGGGCTTCGTCCACAATTTCTGCAGCAAGGAAGACTTCGCCCGGACTCCTACGGGAGCCGGGCTCCGTCCATAATTTCTGCAGCAAGGAAGACTTCGCCCGGACTCCTACGGGAGCCGGGCTCCGTCCATAATTTCTGCAGTAAGGAAGACTTCGCCCAGACTCCTACGGGAGCCGGGCTCCGTCCGCGAGTTCTACAGCAAGGAAGACTTCGCACGGACTCCTACGGGAGTCGGGCTCTGTCCGCGAGTTCTACAGCAAGGAAGACTTCGCCCGGACTCCTACGGGAGCCGGGCTCCGTCCACAGTCTCTGCAGCAAAGAAGACCTCATCCAAACTCCTACGGGTGTCGGGCCTCGCTACCGACTCCAACCGAACTTCGACCAACAAGTCTGGATCTCCTGACAAGCCACAGTAACGGACACCACTGCTCCACTCTCTGCGGCGGACCCTGCGTAGCCCCATTACTCCCTGACAGGCCGCATTAACGGCCATGACCCTGCTCCACTCCCTGCGGTGGATTCTGTGCGAATCCCCCACTCCCTGATGAGTCACGACAGCAGACGCCGCTCCAGTCTCCGTAACTGATTCCACGTGGCGAGCCACGGCGATAGCCACGATCCCACTCCACTACCCTCCGCAATAAATTTCTCCTGACTCTGGGCGGCCCACTACCAGACGGTTACAGGCGTCGCTATCAATCTGTTGCCCCCTCCATCTATAAAAGAGAAACCCCAGATACGTTATTCTATAAGCTCTCATTTTTATCTAAAAATTCTGCTAAATTCTCCGTTCGAGCACTCCATTCTTGTTGAGGCAGAGAACTGACTGGAGCGTCGGAGGGTCTTGCCGGAGCAACCCCACCTCCGGTTTAGACTTCCTTTGCAGGTTCCGACGGCGACCGCGACTCCCTCGACTCCAGCTTCTCCAGCGCAAGCGGATTTTTGCACCAACAGTAAGTAAATTCTATTATTTAGTTGTCCAACAAACATTGTAACACCATTCAAAATGATATTGTAAATATTTTTTTTATTAAAAATTTATAACTGTACATGGCCAAAAGGCCTAAAGAAATAATGTTTAATAAAAAACTTAGATAATAATGACATTCACTCAGAATTACATTACGAGAGTTGATTACAAGATTCATGATTCCTAAAGCTAGAACTAGAACTTTGCTTCCATCTCCAACGTTCAGGAACCTCTCGCCTTCATCAAATCTTCTAGTGACCTGTAGACCCTATATCGAATTACAAATATGATAAGGACTTTCGGTATCCAATACCCAGGTAGTAGTATCATAAATGAAAAAGTTGCAAGGTGTTATGATATAATTACCTTGCTTCTTTTTCAGCCTGTTCGGGTCCTGGGAGGCAATGTATAGAGGACAGTTCCTCTTCCAGTGCCCCTATTTCTTGCAAAAGAAGCACTCCACCTTGCTTTGGTCGGGTTTGCACTTCTTGGTTTGACCCTGTGCATACGTCTCAGCATGCGGCTGCACCTTCTTGTTCTTCTTCTTCTTGTTCTTCTTCCCTTTCTCAAAGGGTCGACGATCAGAAGAAGACCCTCCCACAACATTCACCGACTCCTTTTCAAAGTTCTGCAGCAACCCCAACAAGCCGTGGTAGTTCACTGTAGGCTTTGTCATCCAAAAAAGAGTAAGAAAGGAGAGGAAGGACTTGGGCAAAGAATTAAGGATCGCATTCTTACCAAGCTGCTCGTGTAAGGGAAAGCCCAGTTACTTAGGCGCTCAATCATTTCGATCATGTACAGTACATGATCAGTGACTGAGGCCCCATCCCTCATCCGAGTATTGAAAATGGCACAACTAGTTTTGTGCCTTTCAACATCGTCAGACATGCCAAAGGAGTCGTTCAACATTTGAAGCATCTCCTATGGCTGGGCGTTCTCGAATCTGCAGCTGAACTCATCATTCATTACCGCCAGCATTATGCATCGAATGGTGGTGCAGTCGTTGAGCCACTTCTGGTAAGTATCTCGGATCGTCCCTCTAGCATTTGGGGCTGGCTCCTCAGGTGTCGGATCCATTACTACATAAAGGATCCGCTCATGCTCAATGATGATTTTTAATTTTTGATACCAGCTATCGAAATTAGGTCCCATGAGCTTGTCATTATCTAATAATGACCGGAGCGACAGGGTAGTGGCCATAGCTGCATAAAAGAAAATCAGACCTTTATTAGTATATAAATTATTAATACTAAAAACTTGGACTTTAGTCTAAAGTTTCTCCTAGTATTTTTATGAACTGGTAGCCTCAACCTCCAATTTGAGGAATTACTTTAATTCCTTAGTGGGTACTAGAATCCACACAGACTACACATGAGCCCAACTTTGGTTGGTCAACCCATGTGCATCTATGGGTAGGTTCATAACCAGTTGTTTCTCTAAACAACTTTTAGTAATTAATTTTGCCCCAGAACCTAATCAGTAGGCTTTGGCCTCCACTGAAAAGATCTAGTTAGGTCCAACCATTAACATGATTTGATTTGGTGAATCTGACCAATAAATGATCAGGCCCAACTTTGGCTGGCCAACCTAACCACCATCAGAAAGACTCAACCAAATTATCATATTATGAATGATAATTCCATTAGTCAATAAGCACCAGACCTTTGGGCCTCCAGTGTTTATTAAACTAATGGACTCATTATCACTCACTTAATGGGAGGCTATGACTTAGTTATCACTATAACTTAATCATTTTTAGGGACCTAATAATTTTTAAGAATTTTATTAAAGGATAGAAGAGAAGAAATTGACCAGCCAATTTCAATCCTCCCACTGACTTCACCAAGTCAGATTAAAAAGATTTAATTAAAGTCGGCGTTAGGAGCACCTAAATCAGTCACACTGATTTACCTAATGACATGGGTAAGCCCTAATCACTAAGTGATCTAATCAAAATCTAACTCACCAGGTTGGCCAGGTAAGTGAGATCAGTGGAAGGGATATGCCATTAACTCGTCAGAGATCGAATCAATGCGAGTAGCTCTCAGTTAAAAACCACTAGTCAGACTGCCGAACTTACCTTGGACACCAACCGGTTCATTAGTTTTAATTTGATCAATTTAGTAAATAGGATTCCACCGCGTAGCCATGAATTAAGTCCATCTTGGTCTATTTAAAGACATGGACCCATTCAACTACAACTATTGGAGTTGAGTCTAGAGTGTCCTTGACCTAATCTAATTCAACTTTTGATTAGATTTGACCAATTACTCTAATTTAGTCCATTTCTTTAAGCTAACCTTAGGTCTAACCCAATTATGGACCTAATCCATCTAACCCATTGACCCACAAGTTTATGCAATTGTCTTAGATCTTAATTCACAATTCTAGACCAACTAGACAACACTTAATTCAATCGAAGTCCTGAGAAGAATTAGGTTTAACCATGTGCTAGCATAGTTCTCTTAAACCTTATAGAATTTTAATAAATCTTAACCCAATTAGAACTTTATAAGCCCAATTGGTAAATTCAAGATTAAATTCCTTAATGTGTGATTTCATAGGTTCTATTCTATCTGATAGTGAGATATATTATGATCTTCATCATAATATCATTAAAACTCCTTTCAATGAGTAGGAACAATTTTAGCTCTATCCTTCGAGGATCATCGATCATCAAGACGATGCTCGATGAGTCCACACTCCATCAATGACATCTAACAGTATGTAGTGACAACCCAGTAAAATGAAAGTGTAAACTCTTAGGTATAGTTATCGTATGATTCAATCCTTCTATCATGAGTTTTGACTTGATGGAGGTCATGAAGAACTTATCAGATCCCATCATCAGTCATATGCTAGATTGGCTAGACTCGAGTTTATTTGTAAATCCTGTAGAAATTTTTTTTAGTATTCACATTTGCTTTGGCCAAAGACTTTCTGAACTTAGTCTCACAAATCGCATAAGACTTTTTCTTTTCTATCAAGATCGATAGATTCTATCTAGGTGAATCCTACTCCAAACAGTGAATCGAAACCTACTATAGCCAACATACATAGTAAGGATCCGAATGGCTAGAGACCAAGAAAATGTGTAGTCAAACTCAGTAGCCTCACTACGAATAGCCGATGACACTGCAAATCAAAGGACCACTCACACCACTGCAGAATCGAGAAGACCATTGATGAGTGAGTAGACATCCAAGTGATTTCTCATATTGATCATGCTCAGTACAAGTTATTCTCTAATAACCATCCATACCCTCAACCAGTGTCCCTACACTATAAATTTGAGACTCATCTGCCCATAAGGGAGGTGAATCATGCAGCGATCTCGAATGGATTAATCACTATCCTTTGTGATGATCCTTTGATTGAAAGTATTTAGAAACTAACCACTAATAAATATTTATCTCAAATTCTCAATGTTTTAAGAATTTACAAAAATTATCTTTATTAATTTTCAAGACAAATCATGAACACGTAAACATGATTGAAATGAAAAAATCCTTTATTGATAATAAAAATATTACAAGTAGAAGATTAACTCTGAAATTACAAAATATGTCAGTCAACAATTGGCTTTTAGGATACAAATTTAACAAACTTTCATTTGACTTAAAGCCAATTGGTCATAAACCTAAGATCCATCTTCTCAAGATAAGTTTTGATCTTCTGCTGGTTGAGAGGTTTGGTCAACGGATCCACCACTTTTGCGTGGAGTCAACTCTCTGCACCTCGACGAACTTCTTCTTGAGATATTCAGTATGATGTGAAACCACCGCTTTATATGCTTGGACTTTTGGTGAGATCTGAACTCTTTAGCGAGGGCTATGGTGCCATTGTTGTCGCAGTACAGTGCAATAGCATCTGATGGCATCACACCCAGCTTCACAATGAACTTTTTGAACCAAAAAACTTTCTTAGCAGCTTTAGAGGTGACGATGTACTTAACTTTTATGGTCAAATCTGTAATGATCGGCTGTTGAAACTCTTCCAGCGAACCGCACCATTATTACACAAGAAGATACACTCTGATGTAGACTTTCTATCATTGACATCAGTCATGAAGTCTGAATCGATGTATCTCTCAATTTTTAGCTTCGATCCTCCATCAAAAATCAACAACAAATCTTTAGTCCTTCTCAAGTACTTAAGGATATTTTTCACAGCAATCCAGTGTTCTTCATCTGGATTCGCATGATATCTGCTCATGATACTCACGATAAAGGCTATATTAGATTGTGTACATAACATGACATATACGAAGCTCCCTATTGTCGAAGTATAAGGAATCTTGCTTATGCGCTGGATCTTCTCAGGTGTGTCAGGAGACATCTTCTTGGAGAGATGAATGCCATGCCATATCTAAAGGGTAAAAACCTCTCTTGCAGTTTCTATACTGAACTCTTTAGCACCTCCTCTCTATATATTTACTGTGAGAGTCCTATTATTCTCTTAGATCTATCCTATAGACCTTTATACCAAGAATGTAGGAAGCTTCTCCTAGATCTTTCGTGGTGAATTCTTTTAATAACATACTTTGATCGATGTCAGCTGGAAATATCATTTTTAATCAAGAGGATGTCATCCACATATAATACGAGGAATGTGACAGTGCTCCTACTGATTTTTTTGTACACACATGCTCCTCCTCATTTTTGATGAAATCAAACATTTTGATTACATCATTAAAACAAGTATTCCAACTCCGAGATGCTTGCTTGAGTCTATATATGGACTTTTGCAGCTTGCAGATCTTATGATCACTATCACTAGATATAAAATCCAAAGACTGCTCTATATAGATATCTTCCTCAAAATACCATTTAGAAAGGCAGTTTTCACATCCATCTATCAAATTTTATAATCATAAAAAGCTGCTATCATAAGCAGAGTACGGATGGATTTCAGCATGGTCATTGGCGAAAAAGTTTCATGATAGTCAATGCTTTACGTTGACTATAACCTTTTGCGACTAGCATTACCTTATAGGTCTCCATCTTACCATCTGATTTATTTTTTTTTATAAATCTATTTATATTCTATAAGTACAATACCTTCAGATAGATCTATTAAGGACCAAATCTGGTTGGAATGTATGGAGTCAATTTCTGACTTCATCGCTTTCATCCATTTTTCGGAGTCTATATCTAACATTGCCTCATCGTAGGTCTTGGATTATTCCTAATGTCCCTATCTTCCATAAAGAATGCTTTCTCTAAATCCTTTGTAAAATATCTAAGTACCTTTAGAAGAACAGAAGATCCTACTTGATCTACAAGGTGAAAGAGGTATCACATCTATTGGCTTATTATCAGGTTCAGATTCTTGGACTTGATTCTCTTAAGAGATTTTTTTTCGAGCTCAATCTTTCTCCCACTACATCCATCTTGGATAAATTTTTTTTTTAAGAAGACAATGATGGCTCACAATCACATTGTGATCCTCAGGAAGATAGAAGTAGTATCTCATAGTTTCTTTAGGATACCCTATGAAGTGAACCCTAAAAGATCTAGCCTCTAACTTGTCTGCCTGCTGTCATTTGATATAGGTCGGAATTCTCAAATCTTGAGATACCTAAAAGTTGGCTTCTTACCATGCCATAACTCATATGGTGTGCTAGAAATAGATTTAGAGAGAATCAATTCAAAAGATGAATTACAAAAAGTAATGCATATCCTCAGAGAAAGATAGAAAGGTCTATGAAGCTCATCATAGATCAGATCATATCTAATAAGATCCAATTCTTCCTTTCAGATACTCCATTGAGCTGAGGCATCTCTAGGGTGTCCACTATGAGACTATACCATTATCCTTGAGATAGGCCCAAAATTTTTTACTGAGTTATTTTTCTCTTCGATCTGATCAAAGAATCTTTATAATTTTTCGGTCTATTTTTTTACTTCATATCTAAACTTTATGAGCTTTTCAAAAGCTTCAGACTTACAGTGCATCAAATACATAAATCTATACTGAAATAATCATCGATAAAAGTTATGAAGTAGACATAACCACCCTGGCTTGTCCATCTAATGGATTACACATGTCAATATGTACCAGGACTAATATCTCAGTGATCCTTTCTCCTTGTCCCATAAAGGGCAACTTGACCATTTTTCTTTGAAGACACGATTCACAAATCCGATAAGACTCGAAAGTCAATAGTCCGAGAAGATCATATTTCTCTAATTTATTGAGTTCATGTTAATGGTTGGACCTAACTAGAACTTTCAGTAGAGGTCCATCGTCTATTGAAATGAAACCTAGGATGAAATTAATTACTAAAAATTATTTAAAAAAATAATTGGTTAAAACCTACCTATAGATGCATATGGGTTGTCGAGCCATACTCGGGTCTGTATGCAGTCTGTGTGAATTTTAGTACCAACTAAAGAATTAAGGTAATTTCTCGAATTGGAGTTAGAGGCTACCAATTCGTATAAAATAGTGGGAGAACCTTTAGACTAAAGTTCATATTTTTAGCTTTGATTAATTCATATACTAATTAGGTCTGTGTTTTTCTTTCTTTTCAAAAATGGCTAGGAATTTGTCGCTCCACTTACTGTTTGACAGTGATAAGTTTATTGGACCCAACTTCGATAGTCAGTATCAGAAATTGAACATTAGTCTTAAACTCAATCTAGCTAAAAAGTTTAGGACGGAACCGAATCAAGTAGACTATGATCCAAATAGGTTAAAGAGAAATGAGCAATTGGTTGCTGGTCAAGGTGCTTATATAATAATACTTTGTAATTTCTCTATATGTGACACTACTATCTGGGTATTGGATATTGAAAGTCCAGTTTACATATGTAATTCATTGCAAGGACATCAAGTTAGTAGAAAATTTAAGAACGATGAGAGATTCCTAAATGTGGGAGATAGAAGTCAAGTTCCAATCTGGACTTTAGGAGTCGTCGAGCTTATTTTCAAGTCTAATAGTATCATTTTAAGTGATTGTCACTATTGTCCATCTTTTTTGATGAATATAATCTCTGTTGGTCTTTTGATCAAAGATGGTTATAGTTTATTAATAAAAAATAATTATTGTGATATCATTATGAATGATGTTACAATAATACGAGGATAATTAAAAATGACATCTATATTTTATCACAGCCTATGAGTGTAATGTACATTTCAAATAAATATCCAAAGTTAGATAATATCACAGATTTCTATCTTTGGCATTACAGGCTCAGTCATATTAACAAGAGTAGGATAAACAAGTTAGCACAAGAGGATATCCTTAATATCAATAATTGTGAATTATTGTCGATCTGTAAGTTTTGTCTTCTTGGAAGGATGACTAAGTCACCATTTACTGAAAAAGATGAATGAGCTAGTGAAGTTCTAGGTCTAATATATAGTGATGTTTGTGGACATATGAATATTAGTGCCAGAGGAGGGTATAGCTATTTCATTACATTCATAGATGACCTATCTAGGTATGGGTATGTCTACTTGATGAAACATAAGTTCGAATCATTTGAAATATTCAAATGATTTCGTAGTGAAGTTCATTTTAAACGATTTCGTAATAAAGTAGAGAAACAAACCGAAAAAAATATTAAGACTCTTCGGTCTGATCGAAGAGGTGAATATCTTTTCAGTAAATTTTGATATATCTTGGAGAGAATGGGATTATCTCATAATGGACTCCTCTAGGGACACCACAGCATAATGATGTCTTAGAAAGGAAAAATTGAATCTTGTTGATATGGTTCGATCCATGATGGGATTTGCAAGTCTGCCAATCTCTTTTTGGGGATATGCACTTGAGACAGCTTATTTTGTGCTTAATAATGTTTCGAGCAAATCAGTTAGTAAAATACTATATGAGATATGGTCAGGGCGTAGGTCGGACCTCACTTACCTTAAGATTTGGAGGTGTCCTGCTTATGTGAAATGGTTACAAACCGACAAGCTCGGATCTAGATCCGATAAGTATAATTTTGTAGGGTATCCTAAAGAAACAAAGGGATATTACTTTTACTTCACTACTGAACAAAAGGTATTTGTCAGCAGTAAGACATACTTTTTGGAAAAGAGTTTCTCAGTGAAGGAATAAGTACTTTTAAAGTCGAGCTTGACGAAGTTCAACAGATAGAAGAACCCACATCAGTGACTGAATCTGAATCGAATTTAATAAGATCAAATCTGCAGCTCAATATATAAACATCCTTAAGGTGATCCGGTAGAGTATCGCATTAACCGGACAGATACTTAGATTTCTTGATCCGGGATGGAGATCTTGTTGAGTTCGATGAGAACAACAAGGATCCAGTCACCTATATGGATGGAATATAAAGGTCCGACTCTGAGAAATGGTTAGAAGTCATGAAATTCGAAATGGAGTCCATGAAGATCAATAATGTGTGGACACTGATTGATCCACATGAAGGGATAAAACCCATAGGGTGTAAGTGGATCTTTAAAAGAAAAAGAGGTACAGATGGAAAGGTGGAGACTATAAAGGTCATCTGATTGTCAAGGGATATCGTCACCATTATAGTGTTGACTATGATGAGACATTCTCTGCTGTGGCAATGTTCAAGTCTATTTGGATCATGCTTGTGTTAGCAGCATACCTGATTATAAATTCTGACAAATGGATATGAAGACAGCTTTCCTAAATGGAGAGCTGAATGAAGAGGTGTATATGATGCAACTGAAGGGTTCACATCCACAGAAGAGTTCAAGATGTGCAAGCTTCAGAGATACATTTATGGATTGAAGCAAGCATCCAGGAGTTGGAACATATATTTTGATAAGGTGATCAGAATGTGTGGCTTTGTTAAGAATGGAGAGGAACCCTGCATATATAAGTGGGCTAATGGTTCAATAATTATATTTTTTATTTTATATGTGGACGATATTCTCTTAATTGGAAATGATGTTTCTACATTACAAGGAATAAAAGTATAGCTGTCGTCACAATTTTTTATGAAGGATCTGGAAGAAGTAGTCTACATCCTAGGGATGAGGATCTATAGGGATAGATCTAAGAGGCTGCTCGAACTCTCTCAATCAACATACATAGATACCATACTGAAATGATTTAGTATAGAGAATTTCAAGAAAGGCTATCTTCTACTAGGCCATAAAATTTTTCTCTCGAAGAAAGATTATCCAACAACCCCTCAAGAGAGAGAGTATATGAGTAGAATCTCATATGCCTCGGCAGTGGGTTCTATAATGTACGTCATATGAGATCGGATGTGGCATACTCACTAGGAGTAGTGAGCAGATACCAATAAATATGAATGAGAACTATTGGAAGGTTGAAAAATCATCCTTAAGTATTTGAAAATACTAAGGACCAGTGGCTGTTTATGGAGAATTTGATTGAAACTCATAGAATATACTGATTTCATTTTCAGTCAGATCGTGATGATAGCAAAAGTGTGTCGGAATATATCTTTATCCTAAATGGTGGGACTGTCCGATAGAAAAATTTTAAGCAATACATTGTAGTCAATTCAGTATGCGAGACGAAATACATCATGACATTTGATGCTGCAAAGGAAGCTATGTGGCTAAGAAAGTTCATCACTGAGCTTGGAGTGGCATCCTCCATCGATGATCTAGTTTTGCTTTATTGCGATAGTACTGGAGCCATAGCTCAGGCAAAGGAGCCGAAGGCACATCAACGGACGAAGCATATTCTACGTCGGTACTACTTTATCGAGAAATCGTAGATCGACGTGACGTCATCTTCAGAAGATTGACGGAAAGGAGAATTTGATCGATCCATTCACTAAAGCCCTTAGATAAAGGAGTTCGAAGATCATAAAATGAAGATGGATATACGATACGGTATCGATTGACTTTAGTATAAGTGGGTGTTGTTGAAAAATATATCCTAAAGTCAATTGTCAGTCTGTTGATGGTTGTGCTAACTGATGTAATTATATATAAATTAATTAATAAAATATTTATTTGATAATTTTCATCATAAGTTTGTAATCTTTTATATCGAACTTCTGTGTTATGATGAAAGTCCTTGGGACTATTTTAAATCGATAAAGGAAGATTTATCATTTAGTTCTTAAATGAGTTCGCGACCAAATGATATGCTATTACTAGAATGATAGACATATCAAGTGTATGTCGTTGTGTGCCATATAAGTTGGTGTCCTCTTAATCAAAGAGCGTGGAGATGCTAGTATGACAGGTGAAATATAGGAGTATATTTCATTGAATGTGACCAACTCCAGAGTACTCTACTGTCAAGAGTCACTCCGAAGGAATATGGTATAAATGTCCTTCTAATCTGAGATCACCACAGTGACTTGCAAGCAACTACTATGCTTTGGTGCGAAACTACTTAATTTTAATTTAAGATCGGAAGATTTCTGAGAACAGTCAAGTACTTGTGAAGTCAGTGCGTGAGTCAAGATGGAATTGATCACTCCAAATGATTGGATAGAATGCTTTGTGTTTGAATTTAGTAAGATCTTGGCTAGGACAGTCCTTACGAGGAATCATAGGATTTATTAGGTGAGACACATAATGGATATACGTTAAGAGTTGACAGTTTAAACTTTAAGTCATGCTAGCATCAAAGGTCAAAGGGATAAATTATATGGTAACTATATCCAAGTAGGTTCTTCAGTGTTGCTTTGCATACATTTGGTCTATCTGGACGTCGGATACTATTGCTAGATGGTTATTTCGATTGGTATAGAAATCGTTCCTATGCTACCGGATCAAGTTCGAATCTATGGGGTTACACACATTAGAAGTTTTTTTCTATTAGATAGCTAATTTGAAGAGTCCCACTGGACTGGGACTCTATCATTAATGGAGGATTAATTAGTGATTAGATCACTAATTAACTCAATTTGATTGAGCATTAAAGTCTGGATCAAGTCTGATTGAATTGGATTCAATCAGGTCAGGTCTGATTAGGTTATGAGATGACCTAATTGATAAGAAAGAAATGATCCTGATTTGATCAGATCTATGGCTCAATTAATTTGCTAATTTGATCATGTTCAATTGAGATTATGGGAGCTTAATTAATTAGTTTCATCATATTTTATTTGGGTCTAATTGGATTGGGTTTAAAAGAAATCCAATTGGTTAAATCCTAGAGTCCCAGATGAATGAAATTCTCTCCCTTGTGCCTTCCCTTCTCTCCATGCTTTATTCCATCACATAAATTGGTTTGTGTGCTAAAAATTCATGCCAAAATCTTTCTTTTGTCGCCTATTAGGGATAGGATTTGGTTGGTTTTAAATTAAATTCAAAAGGTTTGAATTTAAACCTAAAATCCTATCCCTATCCTTCCACACATTGGCTCTTTGTGAAGGCACCTATTATATGCGACCAAAAGAAGTATTCCTAATTGTTTTCCATACCCAAAATTCTCTGGTAGATCCCTCTTTAAGTTAGATAAGGGTGAAAAAAAATAGAATTAAATTAAAGTTCAAAATGATTTAAATTGCAACAAACTCCAGCTCTTATCCTATCTAATCCTATTTGTGTGATAACCATAAAAAGTCTACATTTTTGTGCGCCAACTACTCTCTTTGATTTTTATCGTGAGATACCAGAGGGAAAGAGTGTCTGAATACCTTTTTTGGGATGTGAGGTTTGGATGGATTTCTATCTTCTTTGGCATGAACAAAGGAGGAGATCGATCTCCTCTCAGGTGAGAGACCTAGAACTATTCTAGGATTTCTGGATTAGAAAAAATCAAAGAGAAGAGTGTCTTTATCTATTTTTCCTCCACCATTCAGTATTCTTCTCTGATCTATCTTCAACATCGAAAAGGTTCGAGGTGATCGAAGAAGGAGATCAAATCAAATCTGCCATCAGAAGTCGACTGCGCGAGCTAGCACTTCTGTAGAGGGCTGATCGATTCGAGGACTTCGTGTGGACTATCTGTAGAGGCAGACGCTTGTGCGACTGTAAACGACAGAGAGGACTTTCAAATCCATATTTTCGATCGTGGAGTTCGACTATCTATGCTCATGTATTGGGTTCGGAACCCTGATGGTAGTAGATTAGATCTATTGTTAAATACTAATTTTTAATTCACATATTTGTATTTTAAATTCAGATTTTTATGTATATAAATTCTTGTTATAGATCTGTTTGTAGGAGTTTTAAAATCAAATCTTATGCATGTATTTGTAGATTAAATAGTTTAATCTAATATTTTTTGCTGTAAAATTTTGGAAATGCATGTATAAAATCTCTGGCATCCTAATAGTCTTGATCTTTATGAGTTAAAGGAATCTCAAGACTTTGCATCCCAACATGAGTATATGGATATGGGGGCTCAACCTATCTAAGAGACTGTTGAAGTCAGGGGGAGTAAATCACTTGAGCATTCTTAAGATCCATAATTATGTGGAAGTATGTACGAAATATTCCTCACAAATGCTTTGAAATAAAAAGTGAGTCCTTCTTAAGCATTTCTATGGATGCTGATGAATCTTCTTCTTTTGAGGAAGATATGCACTCACCGTCATCTGATAAGTGGCTAGCTGCTATGAAAGATGAAATGAACTCTATGGCTGAGAACCATGTGTGAGAATTAGTTGACCTTCCACCTTGGTGCAAGACCATAAGAAACAAATGGGTCTTAAAAATCAAGTGAAAGGGAGATAGATCAATTGACAGTATAAGGTCCGTCTAGTGGGAAAGGGCTATACCTAAAAGGAAGGTGTGGATTATGAGGAGATGTTCTCTCCTATGGTGAGATTTGCGTCTATTCGTCTCATCTTGGCTATGGTCACATATGGATTTGGAATTGTTCTAAATGGATGTGAAGACTACATTTCTCAATGAAGAAATAAATGAAGAGATCTACATAGATCAATCAGTTGGGTTTCAGGCCAAGGGACAAGAGTACAAAGTGTGTCGCTTAAAATGTTCCATCTATGGTCTAAAACAATCATCTAGATAATGGTACATTCGTTTCATCAAGCAACACATTTGTGGGCTTTATAATGACAAAAGATGACCATTATGCGTATATCAAGAAAGTTGGAAATAAGTTTCTCATTCTCTCGTTATACATGGATGATATTCTATTAGCAAAAATGATACGGAGTTAATTGTCACCACTCAAAAGTGGTTGTCCTTCACATTTAAGATGAAGGACATGGGACAAGTAGATTATATACTCGGGGTTAAGATCTCGAGGAATCGTTCTCAGAGGTTTCTGAGTTTGTCTCAAGAAACTTATATCAAAAGGATTTTAAAACATTTTCATATTCATAACTTCAAACCCATTGACACTCTAATGGAGAAATTAAGGCCTATACAGTAGCATGAAGCAATATCCTAAGACAGAAGAAGAGAAGAGATAGATGGCAAAAGTACCATATGCAAGTGCTATTAATAGTCTGATGAATGTTATGATGTATACTTGATCCGACATATGTTTTATAGTTGGTATGGTCAGCAGATACCAAAGTAATACTGGTACTGCCCATTGGGTTGCAGTTAAAAGGATACTTCGATATCTGAAAGGAACTACAAATATGACTTTGTGCTGTCAAGATGGGAGTCTCAAGTTGGTTGGATATATTGATACTGATAGTTCTACAAATAGAGATGTTACTCTAAGAATTGATTTTGATGATCACAAATCATTTGAGGGGACTACTAATGAGTTTTCTATGTTTGAAGATTATTTTTATGATGTTTTAGATAGTCCAAGAGATTGGATTTGAAAAGCTTCATCAAATATGTCAAAAGGTGAAGTTTCAGTAAGTTGGTGAAGTTTTGAAGGCTTTTGAGAGTGTCCAAACTGATTTAAATTCATTTGAGAGCGTTTGGATGAGTTCTGATAAGTTTTGAACCTTAAATACATAAAAAATTGGGTTAAAATATGATGGGACGACCCACCTGGGTTATCCTTTTTGTTAGGTAGCCGGCATGCAGTATTTTGGGTCATGGCACACTGTGGGATGACCCATCTGGGACACCCATATAATTGGGATGCCCCCTGAGATCCTGAGATCAAAACAAAAAGCAGGATTTTCTGTCTGGCCAATTGGGACACCCAATACCAGTGAGATGCCCCATGGGACGTTCTATTTCTGTGAGCACACATAACGGCTAGTTTTCAGTCTATTTTTGATATATTTAATATGCATTAAACATATTCAACAGCTCAAAACCAACTCTAAGACATTCTCAAGGTGAATGGCAACTATAAGTGCTCTATTCAAGTGGAAAATCACAAGATTTTTTTACAAGCTCAAAGATTAAATCTGAGAAAAGCTATTTTCAGTCCTAAGAGAGAGATTGAAGCATTTAAGTACTTCACCAATCACTCTTCAACAGTAATCAAGTGTGGAACTCATTGAGAATATATAGCAAAGGCTTCCCAGGGTTTGTGTTGTACTGAAATTTGTATACTTTATTTTTCTCAATAGTTTTTGGGTGTTTGAATTTTGAGAGGTTCCAAAACTCATTTGGGTTGATCCGAATATTGAATCAGAGTGTTGAGGATTGGCTTGTACTCGAGAAATAAGTGTTCTTGTTTGGAAGGCAAGGATCGGAGGTGTCCGACATGGTGTAATCCATTGTTATCCATTTAGTGGATTGAATTCTCAAGTAGGAACTTGGAGAGTAGATGTAGGTACAAGTTGGCATCGAACCACTATAAATCCTTTGTGTTTGTGGTGCTTGCCTTTCTTTTCTTGTTTTTTGTGTTTATTACTTCTTATTTGTGTTTGATTTTATTTTTATTGTAAGTTGATACACTTCATCCTTCACCTTGGCACATTGCTTAAGTAGTTTGATCTTTAAAATTTCAAAAAGATCCAATTCACCCCCTCTCTTGGGCTCCATATTTGGGCAATAAGTGGTATCAGAGCTCGGTACTCTAGTTCTTGCTTGATTTAACCATCAAGAGCTAAAGATCTATGACAGCTTAATTTGGCATATTCCTATTCGAGGGACAATCTACAAACTGACCTTCATTTTTCAATGGGTCAAACTATACCTATTGGAAAGCTTGGATGAGAATTTTAATTCAAATACTTGACTGTGACATATGGAGTGTCATAGTAAATAAATCACACCCACCCACCAAATTGATTGATGGCATATCTATTCCTAAGCTGGAAGGTGAATGGGATGATTTTGATAAGAAAATGGCTCAGCTCAATGCTAAAGCCATGAATATTTTATATTGTGCTTTGGATGCTAATGAATTTAATTACATTTTCACATGCATGTTTGCTAAAAAAATTTGAGATAAGCTAGAAGTCACATACGAAGGCACAAACCAAGTAAAAGAATCTAAAATCAATATGCTTGTACACAACTATGAACTGTTTAAAATAGAATCTGAAGAATCAATAACTCAAATGTTCACTCGGTTCACTGACATCATATATGGCTTAAAAAATTTTGGTAAATATTACTCTAACAGTGATCTTGTGAAAAAAATATTCAGGTCATTACCAAGATCATGGAAAGTGAAAGTCACTACAATCCAAGAGGCTAAGGACTTGAATGTTCTACCATTGAAGGAACTGCTTGGATTCTTCATGACCCATGAACTGACCATGAAGTAGCATACTGAGAAGAAAACTAGAAGAAAGAGAACCATAGCCCTCAAGTCAATAGTTCAAGAAGAAGATGACTCAGAAAAATCAGACAACAGCGAAGAAGATGAGGATTTGGCCCTGATCATTAAAAAATTCAGACGGTTTATGAGAAGGAAAAGACAAGGGACCAAGAGAAGGTCACCAGCTAAGGGGGAGCCAAGTAAAGAGAAAGAAAAAGAGCAGTCCATAATTTGCTTTGAGTGCAAGAAGCCTGGCCACTTTATATTAAAATGCCCTCAGCTCAAGAAAGACCAAAAGAAGTTCAAAAAGAAGAAGGCCATGATGGCTACATGGAGTGACAGTGACGACTCCACCATTGATGAAGAAATCCAGGAAGAAGCCAACCTATGCCTTATGGCACACGAAAATGAGGTATCATCTGAAACTCAACCTGAATTTATTTATGATGAATTATTAGAAGCTTTTTATGAACTCTTAAATGATCTAAAAGAATTAAGAATTAAAAATAAAAATCTAAAATCAAAAAATCATGAATTAAGTAAGGAAAAAGAAGAAATTGATAAAAAGAATAAAGAATTAGATCTAAAGAATCAATCACTAATAAAAAAAAAGATGAACTCTTTAGTTAAAATGAAACTCTTATAAAAGAAAATCAAAAACTAAAGGAAGAGATATCAAAGTTAAAACCTATAGTTGACAAATTTACTTTAAGTTCAAACAAACTTCAGATGATTATTGACAGTCAAAAGGCTATATATGATAAAGTAAGACTTGGCTACAACACTCTAAGAAAATAAAATCTTTTAAAAATATTTTTATCAATGAATCCACAAGAAATTTGTCAAATGATACTTGTTTTAGATGTGGTATAGTAGGCTAGAAAGCATATACATATTCATCAAACAAATTTAATGGTAGAAAGGTTAAGAAAATATGGGTTTCAAAAGAAACCATTGTAACTAACCCCAAAGGATCCAAGTTAGCTTTGGTATTTAAGGTTAAAATTTGATCTCATGTATGCAAGTGTGTCTTCCATCCCAAGCAATAAAAAGAAAGTGGTATCTTGATAGTGGATGCTCAAGATCCATGACAGGTGATGAATCATAATTCATCATATTGAAAGCTAAGAATGGAGGGATGGTCACCTTTAGAGACAATGGTAAAGAAAAAATCATCGGTATCGATAATATTGGTATCACTTCCTTCACTTGCATTGAAAATATTTTACTTATAGATGGTCTTAAATATAACCTGTTAAGTATTAGTCAATTGTGTGGTGAAGGTTATAAAGTAGTTTTTGAATCATCTATGTACATTGTAACTAGTCCCACTGATGCTAGCACTAGATTCATTGGACATAGGCATGGCAATGTTTACATGATTGATTTGGATAATCTCTCTTTACAAAGCTTGCAATGTCTTATGGCCATGAATGCTAAAATTAATGAGACGAGTTGGCTTTGGCACCGTAGGCTTGCATATATCAGTATGCACACACTTTCTAAAATCATTAAGAAGGATTTGATTTTTGGTTTGCCAAAAATTAATTTTGATAAAGATAAAATATGTGATGTATGTCAATTAGGTAAACAAACAAGAGTTTTCTTTAAATATAAAAATATTGTTTCAACTTCTAAACCTCTAGAACTCTTGCATATAGATTTATTTGATCCTACAAAGACAACTAGTCTAAGAAAAAAGATATGATTTTGTAATCATTGATATTTTTTTGTATTTTACTTGGATTTTATTTTTAGCTTTTAAGGATGAAGTATTTTCTGCACTCTTTAAGTTTTGCCGAAAAATTTCAAATGAAAAAGGTTTACCAATTATTTCTATTCGAAGTGATTATGGAACTGAATTTGAAAATAAAGACTTTAAAAAATTTTATGATGAAAAAGATATAGATCATAATTTTTCAGCACTTAGAACACCACAACAAAATGGCATAGTTGAAAGAAAAAATAGAACACTAAAAAAAATGGCACGTACTATGCTATGTGAAAGCAAGCTTCCAAAGTATTTTTGGGCAGAAGCAATTAACATAGCATGTTACATTCTAAACCATGTCTTAATAAGATCAATTTTAAAGAAAATACCTTATGAACTATGAAAGGGTAGAAAGCCTAATATAGGTTATTTTCATATTTTTGGTTGTCGATGTTTTATTTTGAATAATGGTAAAGATAGCTTAGGTAAATTTGATGTTAAATCTGATAAAGCTATCTTTCTTGGCTACTCCACTTCTAGTAAAGCTTTTAGAGTATTTAATAAGAGATCACTAGTAGTGGAAGAGTTAATTCATGTTGTTTTTGATAAAACTAATGACCTTCCATCAAAGAAGAGAGAGGGTACTGATGATGCAGGTATCATAGAAGATGGAATGAAGGAGCTCATCCTAACTGATATGGATCAACAAAAAAAAGATCAGATGGATGAAAAATATGAGGATGAAAATATCAATGATCAGAATATTCAAAGAGCAATCTCAAGATACAGGTAATCTTCTAAGAAAATGGAAGTATGTCCACAATCACTCTAAAGAATTAATAATTGGTGATCCAGCACAAGGTGTAAGAATTAGATCTTTACTTAGAGATGTTTGTAATTATGTAGCTTTTGTTTCTCACTTAGAATCTAAATCAATAGATGAAGCTAAAAATAATAATAACTGGATAATTACCATGCAAGAAGAATTAAATCAATTTGAAAGAAATAATGTATGGACACTAGTTGCAAGACCTAAAAATCACCCAATAATATGAACCAAATGGGTATATAGAAACAAATTAAATGAAGATAGAAATATTATAAGAAATAAAGCAAGATTAGTTGCTAAAGGATATAATCAATAAGAAGAAATCGATTTTGATGAAATATTTGCTCCTGTTACTAAACTAGAAGCTATAAGAATGCTACTTGCTTTTGCTTGCTTTATAAATTTTAATTTATTTCAAATGGATGTTAAGAGTACTTTTCTAAATGGTTATATTGCTGAAAAAATTTATGTTGAACAATCTTCTGATTTTGAAAATCATAAATTTTAGATCATGTATTTAAATTAAACAAAGTATTATATGGATTAAAACAAGCTCCTAAAGCTTGGTACGAAAGATTAAGTTTTTATTAGAAAACTAATTTTTCAAGAGAAAAAGTTGACACTACTCTTTTTATAAAAAGAAAAGATAAAAAAATTTTAGTCTTACAAATATATATTGATGACATTATATTTGGATCTACTAATGAAAATTTATGTCAAGAATTTGTTAAGCTTATGTAGGGAGAGTTCGAAATGAGCATGATGGGAGAACTCACATTCTTCTTCAGACTCCAGATCAAATAAATGAAGGGATCTCCATCACTCAAAGTAAGTACACAAGAGAGCTATTAAAAAAATTTGGAATGGAGAGCTCAAAAATTGTAAGTACCCTTATGATCCCTTCCTGTAAATTAGAAAAGGATGAGCATGGTAAAAGTATTGATACAAAACTTTATAGAGGCATGATAGAATCTTTATTATATCTAACTGTAAGTAGATCTGATATAAAATTCAGTGTATGTATATGTGCTAGATATCAATCAAACCTTAAAGAATCACACTTAAATGCTGTTAAAAAAAATTTTAGATACTTAAAAGGAACACAAAATCTAGGTCTTTGGTTTTCAAAACAATCATCTATGGACTTAATAGGTTTTTCAGATGCTAACTTTGCTGGATGTAAACTTGATAGAAAAAGTACTAGTGGAACTTGCTAATTTTTAAGAGTAAACTTAATCTCCTGATTTAGTAAGAAGCAAAATTCAGTGGCTTTGTCTATGACTGAGGCTAAATATATTGCAGCTAGAAGTTGCTGTACTCAAATCTTGTGGATTAAGCAACAATTTATGGATTTTGGCATTGAACTTAAAAATATTCCCATAAAATGTGATAACACTAGTGCCATCAATTTAACCAAAAATTCAATTCAACACTCTAGGTTAAAATATATTGAAATTAGACATCATTTTATAAGAGAACATATTCAAAATAATGATATAATGCTTGAATACATAAACACTAAAAATCAATTAACTGACATTTTCACTAAAGTCCTTAATGAAAATAAATTTTATAAAATTAAGAGAGAATTAGGTATTTTAGATCCTTCTATTTGAATTTCTATCATAATTTCGCTCCCAAAATTCTTCTAAAAATTCTTAATTTCATTATCCTAATTTTGGGAACCATCTAGCATTTTTTTAAAATTTTTTAAGTCATTTAAAAATTCTTCAATACTATTCAATTACCTTTTTGGATTTTTATGCGTTGAACTTTTTTGTCAAAAATCACATCAAAATTTACATAGACCCTCTACGATCTTCTCAACTTGATGTGATTATTTTTTAATTATTTTTTAATTATTTTCTATTTAAATCATTTTTTCTATCGTCTGAAAGTGCCCTGAATGGGGCGTCCTATGGGACATCCCATTCATGCAGCTAGGTCACTTATAAATGAGCCCATCCAATCATTTTTCAATAGAATAGGGAGTTGGGATGCCTCGAATCCTAAGCCTTCTCCTCTCTCTCTCGTCTCAATCAAGAATCCACATCCTTGCTCTCAAAAAAATCTCAAAATTTTTTTAAACCAAAACTCATTCTTTCCAAATCCATCTTTCTCATGGGTCATTCTCAATTTTCTCCAAATCTTCAAGCTCTAGCCATCAAATCCATGGGAAATCACTCAAAAATCCTCTTCTCCTCTTTGATTTCTGTTCAATCCAACCCTTCTCCACTCTCTAGATCACTTTTCATCATCTTTTTGCATCATGGCCCCCAAGATGAGGATGCCACAAAGAAGAAAGTCTGTGAGATCCTTGGAGGCTGAGGAGAGAAGGAAGAAGATTGCTTAAGAGCCACCCCATGCTTCACCTCCTGTGACACCAAATAAGATCCCCTTGTCTGTTAGAAAAGTTGCATTGGATAGGAATGTAGATTTTAAGTTTTTAAGGCAAGATGGATATTCTATTAGGGAGAAGAAGATTAGGCAAGGTTGGAAATTTTTTTTGAGCTTGCCCGAACCAGTTTATATAGATTTGGTAAAGGAATTTTATTCCAATCTATTTTTCTCTGAGAGAGTCTTAAAATCTACTGTTAAGGGTGTTCAGATCATTTTAAATACTTCAAGACTAGGTAGATTGCTTCAAATACCCTGTGAAGGTAGTTTCCTTTCTACTTATGTCTCTTTGGATGAATGTTTATTATCATATTCCTTTGGTTGTATGAATGTTTATTATTATGTCTCTTTGGATGAATGAATGCTTAGTATCATTTCTTGTTGGATGGATGAATGTGGTATCATGCTCTATTTTCTTGATACTTGACTTAACACCATGAACATCCTACTCTTTTAGTTTATTCTTTTTGATGATGTCAAAAAGGAAGAGAAATAATAGAATATAAAAAAAATATATAATAATGATAAAGGGGGAGAAATAAAGGTAAATGGAGAAAATAATGCATTTGAGGGAGAAATAATGATAAAGTGTGAAACTAGTGTAGTTTTTAAAATTTTTGAAAATATTTTGCTCTTTTTAAGCTTTTTAATAATTTTTACTCTGATACACTATTCTATATTAAATGGTAAAAGCTCTGATACTATTTCATCCATTTTTTAAAAAATAGTTCTAATTCATATTTTTTTAAAAAACTCTGATATATTCATTTTTACATTTATTTTGATACTATTTGAAAAATTATTCTGATCAACCTATTTATCTTAAATGCTCTACTAATCTCATTTTTGCACTGATACGAAATTAACTCGATACATTCATTTTTTATTCTTGCTCTAATTATCTCACTCTTACTTTAACATCAAGACAAGAAAAAGAAAAGAGATATACCTTCTCATATCTATTGCTCTGATACTAGAATCAAAGAATTTTTTTTTATATACACTCTTTATATAAGAAAGAGAAAGATTTATTTTTAAATAATCAAAATAATCTAATCCATACAAGAAAGAAAAAGATTTTGATTGAATAAGAACAATCTGTAGAAATTCTCGAATTCATTCATAAATTATTTGAGCTAAATGAGTTAATTCATTAAAGTTTATATATCATGACTCTCTATGATTGAATTCTTGGTATAGTTCTTTTAGTGCTTCACAAATCTAAATTACTTGAGCTTTAAAGATATTTTTTTATGAACACTCAAATATTTTATCATCATCAAAAAGAGAGAGATGTTGCTCCAAGAATTGATTTTGATGATCACAAACTATTTGAAGAGACTACTAATAAGTTTTCTATGTTTGGAGATTATTTTTATGATGTTTCAGATAGTCCAAGAGATTGAATTTGAAAAGCTTCATCAAATATATCAAAAGTTGAAATTTCAGTAAGTTGGTGAAGTTTTGAAGGCTTTTGAGAGTGTCCAAATTGATTTGAATTCATTTGAGAGCGTTTGGATGAGTTCTGGTAAGTTTCAAACCTTAAATGCATGAAAAACTGGGTTAGAACATAATGGGACAACCCACCTGGGTCATCCCCTTCTTTTAGGCAACTAGTACGCAGCATTTTGGATCATGGCACGCTGTGGGACGATCCACCTGGGATGCTCCATATAAATAGGACATCCTATGGGATGCCTTCCTGAGACTCTGAGACCAAAATAGAAAGCAGAACTTTCTATCTGGCCAATTAGGATATCCCATGGGATGCCCTAATGCCAGTGGGACGCCTTATGGGATGCTCCATTTCTGCGAGCATGCGTAATGGTCAGTTTTTAGTCCATTTTTGATGCATTTAATGCGCATTAAATACACTCCAATAGCTCAAAACCAACTCTAAAATATTCTCAAGGATGAATGACAACTATAAATGCTTTATTCAAGTGGAAAATCATAAGGTTTTTTTGCAAGCTCAAAGATTAAATCCAAGAAAAGCTATTTTCCGCCTTAAGAGAGAGATTGAAGCATTTAAGTACTTCACCAACCACTCTCCAACAGCAATCAAATGTGGAACTTATTGAGAGTGTACAGCAAAGGCTTCCATCCTTTAAGTATTGTATTTCTATTGCTTTTATTGTGTGTATTTAAGGGGTTTGTATGCTGAAATTTGTATACTCTATTTTTCTCAAATAGTTTTTGGGTGTTTGAGATTTGGGGGGGTTCCAAAACTCGTTTGGATTGATCCAAACTCTGAATCGGAGTATTGAGGATTGGCTTGTATCCGAGAAATAAGTGTTCTTGCTGAAAAGGCAAGGGTTGGAGATGTCCGATGTATTATAATTTATTGTTATCCATTTAATGGATTGAATTTTCAAGTAGAAATTTGGAGAGTGGATGTAAGTGTAAGGTTGACACCGAACCACTATAAATCCTTTGTGTTTGTTATACTTGCCTTTCTTTTCTTGTTCTTTGTGCTTATTACTTGCTTACTTCTTATTTGTGTTTGATTTTGTTTCTATTGCAAGTTGATACACTTCACCCTTCACCTTGGCACATTGCTTAAGTAGTTTAATCTTTAAAATTTCAAAAAGATCCAATTCACCCTCCCTCTTAGGCTCCATACCTGGACAACAAGAGATGAGTGTAAATCTACTTCTAGTTATGCATTTATACTTGGAGGAGCAGCCATTCATGGTGTAGCAAGAGATAGCAGTGCATTTTTTTATCCATGATGGAGTCAGAGTATGTTGCCTGTACTGCTACTGTGCAAGAGGCTATATAGTAAAAAAGATTTTTGCAGAGTTTGAATGTCACAAGGCATCTTCATGAGGCTGTTGTAATCTTTTGTGATAACACGACTGCCATAGCTTACAGAAAGGATCTTAAGTACCATGGAAAGTCCAAGCACATTGATACACACTATCACTTTATTCATGATATCATTGCACAAGGACTGATTATACTGAAGTATATCTCCTCTAACGATATGATTGTTGATTCTTTTACCAACCATGCTAGAGATATGTCCCAAAAGCATGTTAGAGGTTTGGGTTTGTTGAGGATTTAATATGCTTGTACTATCTTTTACGCATTAATGAAACAAGTTTTTTAATCTTTGTTGATTTGCATAATTGTCATGGTTTAATTTAGTGCACATATCTAAGAATTATTATCATCGGGTTCTTTTTTTATTGTCCCTCTCACATGAGAAATCACCCCACACTAAGATAGCAAGTGAGATGAGACACAAACGATCACCAGGTACCAAGTGTGGGTGATCTCCTTGTCACCTAGGAGGTGGGTGAGGATTATGTATCAAAATCAAATGTCACCTTGGTTTAGAGCCAAGATAAGACTTTAAAAAAATCTAATATGAAAAGTATCCATACTCCATGAAGCCTATAATAGCCGGTTTTGAATCTTTGGGGATTCAAGTCAGTATCTTTATGAGGATTATGACCAAGTTCTGTATAGTGTGAATTTGAATGTGACAAACTCTAAATGGGAGCTCCACCATAGCATTCATCTCATACTGTATGTGCTATAAGATGATTGATTAAAGGGAGTGATTGAATAGATCCTTCATCACTTTGTGAGCCCTATGGACCTTAGTCCAAATACCATGCCCTTTGGGACTTGGATCTATGACAAGAAGCCAAGTTTTGGTGTTGCTACCTTATATCCTGATCTCCAAGGGTCAGGAGTGATGCGGTCCAACGGAACATGACTAGCAAAGCAACCAAACCTTGATGGATTAGCATGAGCATCCAAGGAAGAATCATTGGACATCACACACATGATTTGTTACACAAAGCCCAGGCAGTTATAATAACATTAGTTGTTGTATAACCATGAGTATAAATGCATTGATGGATTTTGCATAGCTCTAAATAAATTAAAGGGATTAGAGGTGCAAAATCTGGTGTGATTAAGATGATTTGGGGTATGACGAGTTTTTTTTTTAGAGCAATGATGTATTAGTTTGATGGTAACTTAATATATCATTGCTGACCAGTACCTTTCTCGTATGGTCGTACATTCTATTTTTTTCGTATGGTTGTGAGAACATATCCACTGAGATTGAGAGTTGAGACATGTTGATGCCTTTGTGCATGAGTGGGAGATATTGCATGGAGTCCATGGGATTCGTTCACGTGGCATGGAACATGTGGCAATTATCTTAAGATAATTAATAAAATAGTTATGATCATATCCTATTTAAATTTAAATAAGATTAGTTCTGTTTGAATTCAAGTTAATTATTTAAGTGATAATTATGATAATATCCTATCTGAATTTAAATTAGATTAGTTCTATTTGAATTCAAGTTAATTATCTTAGTGATAATTGTGATCATATCCTCTTTGAATTTAAATTAGATTAGTTTTGTTTGAATTCAAATTAATTGACTGAAGGGATAAGAGAGATATAAGTATCTCTAATCCTCTTTAGAAAATGCACGTAACATTTTTCTCTCTCATCTCTCACTCAAGCACTGAAATATTAGAACTCTTGCTAGGGATTTGCTCTTTGGAGGCACCATCATTCGCCTTGAAGATTTGGATGGTGAATTTTGTGGACTCTGATAGCCACTCCATAGCCGCTAGAAAGAAGTGTTGTTCGTGACCAAAATAGAGAAGAAAGAGATATTAAAGGAAAGAGGCTTCCTATGTTGCTAGTTCATGATTACCAAGATCCTAAGCATAAAAATATTCATAAAGCAAACTCACACCTTTGGAACTGTGTGGATTTTGATTGAGGTATGCCCACACACCTTCCAACAATTGGCAAGTCAATGGAGATTCAGAATATTATAAAATAAAACATTCGTGAGGGGAGAAATGGGTGGAGGGAGGATATGCCAAAGTTATTCATGATTAGATTATAAGAAAAGTATATCCAATTAGCATATCGACTATTTATTCAAATTAAGATAATTTTTATTAGTAAGTGAAATATTCTATTTTTTATTTTAATGCATTATAATTCCTTGGTATAGTTATTGTCTAGTTTGCATTGATCCATCCAATTTTCTGATTTTTTATTAAATTATAGCTAACTATTGAGATTAGTTGGATTTTATGCTATGTATAATTGCTAAAAATGAGATTAGAATAGTTGAAATTGTATATGACGTAGTATTTTTTTTTATGTTCTTTTTCTTAATGATAATTGAATATATATATATATATATATATATATATATATTGCTTATGCATATTTTGTACATATAAAATTATATTTTAAATTATTTATGTGGTAATTGATTTCTTATCTATAACTTTATTGTGCAGTCTTATTATTGAATTCAGTAAATAATCAAATGTGAAGAATATGTGGTAGTGTATACTAAATTTAAAAATTTCAATGATCAAATAACCATCTATTTTTTTTGTATATTACTTTTTTTCGAACAAAATATGCTCATAGTATTTATTGAGGTTCATATAGGTGGAAACACTACCTTACAAAAGCCTTTATTAGAAAAATAATAAAAATAAGGATTAAGAAAAACAAACTTTAAGGTTATATCATTAACGTCTCCTATGTGATTGGCAGGTCATTAGAGATTCATAATATTATAAAATAAAAAATTTTATGACAAGAGGAATGGGTGGAAGGAGGATATGTCAAAGTTAAACAAGATTTGATTGTAAAATTAATATATTAATGGGCATATCAATTATCTAGCAAAAGTAAGATAGCTAGTTTTTATTGATAAGTAAAATATTTGATTTTTTATTTTAATGTATTAAAATTTTTTTGTTAGTTCTTCTTATTGGTCTGTATTGATCCTTCCAATTTCTTGGTTTATTTTTTATTTAAAAATTATAGATACCTATTGCTATTTGTTGGATTTTATGTTATATATATTTTCTAAATAAGATGAGGATGGATGTAATTATATTTTATACAGAATATTTTTTCTTATGTTTTTTTTTCTGAGTGATCATTTAAATTTATAATTTCAATGTTCACTTTTTTTGCTTTGCGCTAACATATTTCATACTTGTAAAATTATATTTTATGATTTTTGTGGTTGTTAATTATTTATTTGTAATGTTGTTATATGTTCTCATTGTAGAAGTAGACTAGGCTCCAGTCAATTGGATTTCAGTCTATATCCAGTCAACTCTCCGGCCATTAGATTGGCGTGCATCTCCAAGATTTTTCTAAAAAGCAAACGGAGAACTTTCCTCACCCGTTAGCTGATCTGGTATTGTTTAAAAAAAAAAGAGATGTGACAGAGAAAGTGTGCATTGACTGTGACGCGATGCCACCCTCCCCCTCCCATATGCTACACTGCTGAAGGCATCTTCATTCACCATAAAAAAGATATGATGGAGAGATGCGGCTGCCTCGCACCCACCTCCTCCGGTCTAATGAGTCAAGAACATCCCAAACAAAGTCCAAACGATGAAGATACATACGAGAGATGTCCGAAGTAGATGGCACGGCCCACGGGATGCGGTGGGCTGGCGGCGGCATAGCCAAACCCGACGGACACGCATGCCTCACCTACATGAAGCATGTAAGCGCCTACATGTAAATTGTAGGCACTTATAATTCATATGTAAGCGCCTACAATTGAATTATAGGTGCCTACAATCTACATGTAGGCCATACATGCTCCTAGGTGAGGAGTCGCACATCCGTCGGACCTGGTTGCACCATCGTCAACCTCTATCGGTTCGTCGTCGGCCTTTGTCATCGCATCGATGGCCTCCTCCGCATATAGGCATCTACATGAATTGTAGGTGCCTACATGTGAATTATAGATACCTACAATTCAATTGTAGGCACCTACAATTCGCATGTAGGCACCCACATGCTCCTAGGTGAGGAGCTCATGCGTTTGCCAGATTTGGCTGTGTTGCCGTCGGTGGAGGCCTCCGCATGTAGGTGCCTACAATTTCTATATGAATTGTAGGTGCCTACATCAATTGTAGGCATCTACAATTCACATGTAGGTACTTACAATTCACATGTAGGCGTTACATGCTTCTAGATGAGGCGCTCGCACGTCCGTCGGGTCTGGTTGCTCCGTCGACGGCCTCCTCTCATATGTAAGTGCCTACACGAATTGTAGTGAATTGTAGGTGCCTACAATTCACATGTAGGCACCTACAATTCATATATAGGTGCTACATGCTCCTAGGTGAGGCTTTCGCATGTCCATCGAGCCTGGCTGCACTGTCGCTGGCCTCCATCACCCCACCGGCAGTCTCCTCTGCATATAGGCACCTATATGAATTGTAGGCACCTACATATAAATTGTAGGCACCTATAATTCATGTGTAGGCATCTACATGCGATGAAGAGAGGAGGCACCTGAAGGCACCTTCAAGAATCCTTTCAGGTTCCTTTATGTATTTTTTCAACTTTTTTTGTCAATCTCTCCGATTTTAGGTTTAAATTTTATTGATTCATTAATCCTGTTCTGTGAATGGAGGAAGAAGAGGATGCGGGTTCTCTGTTCTGTGGAGATAAAAAAAAATATTCATGAAGGCTAAAGGCACCCATGCATAACTTTGAAAGCTGTCCGAAATTCATTATGGTGATAGATGATAGTAGTTTGTATAATAAAATATCGATAAATAGAAACTTTTCAAGATAAACACCACAGACCTCACAAAAAATTTTATTAGGATCACAATGCGAGCTCTTCGGGTCGGTTCATAATTCGATCTTTATGTGAAATAGAAATTATAAATAATAAATGCAAACTATGTGTCAATAAACAAAAACTTTTTAGAATAAATATGAACTTGAGGTTTAAAACTTGAGTGATCTAATGGCCCATCTAGGATAAAATACAAAAGAGGATGATAAGCACTAAGTCCTATCCAAATAAATATAAACTATTTGAAGATAAACACAAACTTCAAATAATAAATAAAAATTTTAAATAATAAACACAAACTTTAAATAATAAATAAAAAATATGAATAATAAATATAAATTTTGTATCGATAAATAGAAACTCCTCAAGATAAACATAAACTCATCGAGTAGTCCTGATCCACCATGATAAACAATAAGAGAGGAAGGAGGATAATCACTAAGTCCTGTAGAAATAAATATAAACTATTGAAGGATAAACATAAACTTCAAATAATAAATACAAACTTCAAATAATAAACACAAACACCAATCGGAGTCTAATCATGATTTGTATTTATCCTAAAAAATTTTGTTTATCGGTACAGAGTTTACATTTATTATTCGCAGTTTCTGTTTATCTGCACAGAGTCACTCTGTATTTATTATTCATAGTTTTTGTTTATTATTTGAAGTTTGTATTTATTCTCTAATAGTTTGTGTTTATTTTTGTTGGACTTAGTATTTATCCTTCTGTATTCCTCTCTTATTATTGTTCATCATGGATGGACCCTAGGATTACTTAACTTTTGAACCACAAGTTTGTATTTATTTTAAAATTTTTTATTTATCGATACGAAGTTTGTATTTATTATTCGCAGTGTCTGTTTATCTACACAGAGTTTATATTTATTCGCATTTTATTTGTGTTTATTATTCATAGTTTCTGTTTATTATTTAGAGTTTGTATTTATCCTCCGATAGTTTGTGTTTAGTTTTGTAAGACTTAGTGTTTATCCTACTCTCTTATTATTTATCGTAGATGGAGTGTTTATCCTGTCTAAGATTATTTGCAATTTGTATTTATCCTTTCAATATAAATACAAACAATAAGAAACAACAATGAAAAACAACATAAAAGATATTCACTAATGGTCGGTGGGGGGTTTGAGAGGAGAGGAGATGGCAGCCATGGGGTGGAAAACTTGACTTAGGAGGAGATGAGATGGCGACCGCGGGAGAGAGAGAAGAAAAGAGGAGGCATGGGTGGGGGGTTACCAAAAGACGGTAGTCGTAGGTGGAGGGAGAGAGAAGAAGAGAGGAGGTACGGGTGGGAGGGGGTTACCAAAAGATGGCTCGGACTGGTCTACTATTATGAAGGAGCTTTCTTGTCCGCAAATTGCTGTTATCTATTGTTATCTCTTCACCATGATGGATTCCAGACAGCTTTCACAGCTGTGCATGGGTGACTTAAAGTGGATTGGATTTGTGTGAAGAAAGATTAGCCTTCTTTCACATAAAAAATACAACTTTTATCCACCTTCATGAAGGCACCTTTAGAAGGCTGAAGGAGCCTTCAACCTTTTTAAAGATTTTTTTTCTCCATAGAATAGGGGATCCATGTTCTCCTCTTCCTCCTTCATTCACGGAATAGGGGTTAATAAATAAAAAAAATTTAAATATAAAATCGAAGAAATTATCGAAGGAACCTGAAACGAAGGTGCCTATATGAAGCATGTAGGCGCCTACATAGAGCATATAGGCACCTACATGCTCTATGTAGGCACTTTCGTTTCTGGTTCTTTTGTTGATTTATTAACCCCTATTCCATGAATGAAAAAAGAAGAAGAAGAGGATGCAGGTCGAAGAAAAAAATTTTCAGAAATGTGCCTTCATGCATGATTGTAGGCACCTACAATCATGCATGAAGCATAATTTTTTTTTCTTTAATTTTAGGTTTAAATTTTGTTAATTTATTAATCCCTATCCTGTGAATGAATGAAAAAGAGGAAGAAAAGGATGCAGATCGGAGAAAAAAACCTTCAGGTGCCTTCATGCATGATTGTAGGTGCCTACATCCTGATTATAGGTGCCTATAATCATGCATGAAGATTTTTTTCTCCGATATGCATCCTCTTCCTTTTTCTTTTTCATTCATAGAACATAGATTAATAAATCAATAAAATTTAAACCTAAAGTCAGAGAAAAAAATTTTCAGAAAGTATAGGCATCTTCATGTATGATTGTAGGTGCCTACATCTTGATTGTAGGCGCCTACAATCAAGATGTAGGTGCCTACAATCATGCATGAAAGGCACCTTTCTAAAGATTTTTTTCTTCGATTTTAGGTTTGAATTTTATTGATTTATTAATCCTATTTACATGAATGAAGGAGGAAGAAAAGGTGGGTTAGAGAAAATACCTTTATGAAGGCACTTTCATGCATGACTGTAAGCACCTACAATCAAGATGTAGGCGCTTACAATCATGCATGAAGGTACTTTTTCGAAGATTTTTTTTTTCTACGGAACAGAGGACCCACGTCTTCTTCTTTTTCCTTCATTCACAGAATATAGGTTAATAAATCAATAAAATTTAAATCTAAAATCGGAGAGCTTGTCGAAGGAATCCGAAATGAAGGCACCTACATGCTCCATGTAGGAGCCTTCATGCTTCTTCCTTCCAGGTTCCTCCATCTCATTCAATTTTTTTGGCTTATTTTTTTTTAAATAATGCTTGAAGGATTCGTCAGTCTTCCATTTCATTCCATTTTAAAACACAAACATCATCAACAAATAAATTAAAAAGAATAAAATATTATATAGTTTGAATGTATATATTATCAAATTTAAAATAATTTGAAGTTTCACACAAATATTATATAGTTTGAATGTATACATCATCAAATTAAAAATAATTTAAAATTTTTGGATGAGCAAAGCATTACAACGACGACGCACCAAGCACTATATAGCATAAGAACAACAAATAAAATAGATGACAGTAGAAAGCTCCTTCTAATATTTGTCATATCTTGCACTGATATACTGATATTACAGCCTCCAAAATTCGATGACAAAAAAATTTTTAAGCACAAATGACTCGCGATCAAGTCGGCAAGGGTAGTTTCAAATCTCTGCTGGAAGTTTTGCCAGAAGATCTGTGTCTGGTGTCAAGTCCCACATCTTTAGATGAAAATGCAAGAAAAATAAATCATAGAATCTTGCTGAAAATCTGGTGGAAAGAAGATAAGAAAAAATAAAAACTCAATCATAATGTATCAGAAGAAGTGGAATGTAGGGACACCTAAAATTTTCTTTATAATTCTTGTAATATCATGTACCATTAATGCCAACTGTATGAGTCTGATGTGCTTCGAGAAAGATTCAGATTCTCCAGCATTAGAACACATTGTCATGAACCTCTCAAGTCAATACGAAGCTTGCAAGATGGCTCCACCTCTCAAACGACGAGCAGTGGCCTCGACCGAGAAGCTAAGCACCATTGCCCATGAAGATATTGCTTCACCCCATCATTGCATGATGGAGAGAGGGGAAGAAGCCTATAAAAAGAGCAGCGTCCCATCCCTATTAAGTCACGAGACGTCCCTTGACCGCTCCCTATGAAGTCACGGGGCATTCCTTAACCGCTCCTGTTAAGTCATGGGTGTTTTTCTTTTCGAAGACATCCAGACGTGTAGTGAATTCATGGGATCAAAAGTGCAGGCACTAAAAAATACAAACTCTATGCTGATAAATAAAAATTTCTCAAGATAAGCACAAACTCATGATTCAAAAAATTTTTATTTATTATATACAGTTTGTATTTATTATTCGGGGTTTGTATTTATTATGAGAAAATTTATTTTTATCTTGGGCCCGTTTGCGTTTATTATTTAGAGTTTGTGTTTATTCTAGGATGATTTGCATGGATTTAGTGTTTATCCTATCCTTTGTTATTTATCTAGTATGGATCTTTAGATCACTCAATTTTTTGATCCCGAGTTTGTGTTTATTTTTGGCAGTTTGTATTTATCGTCTCAAAGTTTGTATTTATTTTGCAGGGTTTGTGTTTATTTCAGTCGAGTTTATATTTATTATTCAGAGTTTCTGTTTATTATTCAAAATTTTTATTTATTATTCTGAAGCATTTAGTGTTTATCCTATCCATGGTTGTGTTTATCCTACTCAGAGTTATTTACAATTTATGTTTATCCTATCAATATAAATATAAACAATGAGAAATAATGAGAATATAAATTTTTGAATGTAATTCATACAAAATATTCACTAATGGCAGATGGGGGGTTTGGGAGGAGAGGAGATGGCAGCCACGGGGTGGGAAACTCGGCATGAGAGGAAATGACATGGCGACTGCAGGAGAGAGAAGAAGAGAGGAGGCGTGGGTGGGGGGGTTATCGGAAGACAGTGGCCATGGGTGGGGGGGGAGAGAAGAAGAGAGGAGGCGGGGGGGGGCTTATCGAAAGATGGCAGCGGAGGAGATAATGACAGTCACGCGCGTTGGTCTTGCATCGCATTGCATCCCATTGAATGCTATTTTTTTTTTTAACATGCCAGCTCAGCAACGCCCTCCGAACTTCTTCGTTAGCTTATAAAAAAAGCTTTGAGATGCATCTCGATCCAACGGAGGGGATCCGATCAGATGGAAGTTGGGATCCGATCGAGCAGAGTCTAGTCTACCTCCTTATTATATTCACACCTATATAAAATTGTATTTTAAATAGCTTTTATCATAGTTGTTTGCTTATCTATAACTTTGTTGCATATTCTAGTAGGTAATCAGGCAAAATTTTTTAGAAAAATGATAGAATTCCCTTGTAAAGATGTTTTGAATATAAAAGGCTCATAAAAAAGTTTTTGAATTTGTATATACGTGGTAGTATAAATTGAATCTTAAAATTTTAATGATCAAACAACCATTGATCTTTTTTTGTATAATATTTCTTTTAGATAAAGTATGGCACAGTATTTATTGAGGTTCTCACAGATGGATGCATAATTTCATAAAAAAGCTTCATCCCTCTCTTCTCTTTTTGACCTTCCAACTCCACAGAGAAAAAGAAACAACTATTAAAGATCATATCATTAACATTTTTAGTATTGTTATCATATCATTGGACATTGAGAATATTATAACATAAAATATTTGTAAAGAGAGAAATGGGTGGATGGAAGATATACCTAAGTTAAATGTGATTTGATTATGAGGATAATATATCCATTTGGCATATTGATCATCCAGCCACACTGATAAATTGAGTCTCTATTAGTACAAAAAATATTCAATTTTTTATTTCAATATGTTACAATTTTTTTGTTATAATTTTAGTCTAGTTTGTATTGACCCTACCATGGTTCAAATTTCTTCTTTTATGAATTATAGTTAAATATTATGACTAGTTATATTTTATGTCCTGCATTTTTTAAAAAAATAAGATATGGATGGATGAAATTGTATTTCACATAGTATATTTTTTATTTGTGCTCTTTTGTTTTGCTCTCTTATATTTCATACCTATAAAATTATATTTTATGATTTCTATGGTAGTTGATTGCTTGTCTATAATGTCATTATGCAATCTTTTTATTAACCAATAAATTTTTTGATAAAAATAATAGAACCTCCTTGAAATGATGTTTTGAATATAAAAGACTCATATTCACATTGATAAAATTGCATTTTAAATGGTTCTACAGTAATTTTTGTCTCATCTATAATTTTGTTATGCATTCTAGTTGGTAATCTACTAAACATTTTTAGGAAAAATGATAGAACCCCCCTGTAATGATGTTTTGAATATAAAAAGTTTATAAAGTATTTTCTAAATCTGCGAATAAGTTTTAGTATAACTTGAATCTTAAAATTTCAATGATCAAATAATGATCTATCTCCATTTGCATAACACTTTCTTTCAAAAAAAAACTCGCAATGTTTATCAAGATTTTCAAAAATAGAAGCACTACTTATAAAAGGCTTCATCTCTCTCTTTTTGGCCTTCTAACTGAACTAAATTTTTAATCCATAAGCATAAAGAAAAACAACTATTAAACAACATATCATTAACATCTTCTATATCATTGGTAGGTCATTGGCAATTTAGAATATTATAACATAAAAATTCATAGAGAGAGAAATGGGTGGAGGGTGGATACCAAAGTTAAATGTAATTTGGTTATAAGAACAATATATCCAATTGGTATATTGATCATCCATTCAAAGTGAGAAAGTGAGTCTCTATTAGTATGTGAAATATTTTATTTTTTAGTGAATTATGATTTTTCTATATTGACCCTTCTAGCTTCTTGATTTTTTTAATAAATTATAGTTAACTATTGTAATTAGTTGGAGTTTTTTGTTATGATTATTTTCTAAATAAGATATGGATGGACGTAATTGTATTTCATGCAATAATTTTTTTCTCATGTTTTTTTCTTGATTGATCATTTTATATATTTTTTCATTGTTAATTTTTTCTTTTGTTCTCACACACACACACACATATATATATATATATATAATGGTATTTTCAATAGTTTCTATTCAATTGCTTGCTTATCTATAATTTTGTTGCACATGTTTATCTTTAAATCCAATAAATTTTTGGATAAAATTATAGAACCCTCTTAAAATGATGTTTTAAATATAAAAGACTCGCATTCATACTTGTAAAATTGTATCTTAAATGAATTGTATGGCAATTGATTTCTTATTTATAAATTTTATTGTTCATTCTTGTCCCTAAACTAGCAAAATTTTGAGAAAAATGATAGATACCCTTTGTAATGATGTTTTGAATACAAAAGGCTCATAAAATTTTTTTAAATCTACAAAATATGTGATAGTATATGTTAAATTTTGAAAATTTCAATGATTAAATAACCATCCATCTCCTTTTGCATAACACTGAACATAGTATTTATCGAGATTCTCTTAGGTGAAAGCACTATCTCGTAAAAGACTTCATCTCTCTTTTTCTTCGTGGCTTACTAATAAAATTAGACTTTTAATCCATAAGGATAAAAGAAAACAACCTTTAAAAGCTATGTCATTGATGTTTCCTATATTATTGGCAAGTGATTGGAGATTCAAAATATTAATATCCCTATGGAGTTCAAGATTTTATCCATTTCCATGTAGATAAAGTGGGCCGTGAAAATATTTAATTATATATTAAAAGCCTATTTGTGTTTATTGTTATCATGGATATGCCAAAGGCTAGTTGTTTATTGAACCATCTTTTTTTCTTGAACTCCTTCAAACTATGCACATCAATAAGTAAAGATGGTATGATTATATTTCTTATGAGAATATGTTGTTAATTGCATTTTGTTGGTAATAGTTGTGGTTAGAGGTTGATGCTTTTTTACTTTGAGTGCAATTAAGTTGTAAGTAAATAAATAAGTAGATTATATTTTATAGGAGTTACTTTGTGCATGTACTTGAATTTGGCTAAGTGCTGAAGCTTAGATGAATTTCATTAATGGGACATTATGAGTTGCCTAGAAGTTTTTGTCAAGTAGTTCTACTATACAAGCTAGTATGTTGTTATTGTTTACGGCATTCTAGTTGTTGAATCTCCAAGCTTTATATATCCTCCTTATGCTAAGATCAATTAATCTCCTCATTACACAAATGTTGGCTAATCGATGCATAGCTTCAAGAATAATGGTATAGCTACACAAGCATCATGGTTTGAAGTATATGATTATAGGTTTCTAACAACCATTGGCTATGAATGTGATTAGAATTCTTTAATTTCGAGCAAGCGATAGGTCGTTAGTAGTTTGATGAGTAGATTAATAATGGTTGAGACCACATATAACTAGTATATATTATGGCTGGCATATTCTAGTAGTATTATATAAAAAAGGGCTCGAATTTATATTTGGCTTTTTCTACATTTAAATAACAATTTTGTGGTTGTAAATTTTTTTGTTAGTGTCTTTATAAAATCTAGATATTTTAAAATTATTATGATTGCTGGAGAATATGCCCTTTATTTTTGGTACAAGAAGAATATTCTCTTTCATAAGCCATTAATATCGGCATTATGATTTTTCCTTTTGAAAAATATCTTGATCATTTGAAAAGTCAGAGCCCGGTGCAAACTCCTGTAGGTAGAAGCCAATGGCATAAAGGATATAAATATATGCTGTTTGACTATAGATAGCCTCCTTGAAGTATTTATTCGTATTATAAACAAGAAAGAACTTAGCATGAGAAATCACTTTAGCATGCTTGGAGACTAATAATGTCTAAAGTGGGTTATCATGCACAAGATTTAGGAGAGTAACAACTTTTTCTATTTTGCTTAACTATAACATTCTCTACAAATCGAAATAAGGAGGAAGCCACATGGAGATGTTAACATAGTCATCACTCAACTTTTGTGCATTGATTGCACGGATAAAATTACAATCATTGGGCTGAAACCCTGCTTAGTACATGTTCTGAAAGCAATCGAGATCTGCATCATTCAAAGCATACCTTGATATCATTGTAGTCCACAAACCAAAGTCAAGCTAATCTACCTCGGACAAGTTTGTATCTTTGGTGCGAAAGAAAAATTCATCTTCCTTCATATGAATCTATCGTTGGATTGTGCAATAGCTATGTCAAGATCTATGCAGGTAGATGAACCGAGTTTTAGAGTGCTTTGAGATCTGTGTAGGGAGATCACCATTTCATCCACTATGCTCTCTCTCTCTCTCTCTCTCTCTCTCTCTCTCTCTCTGAACACTGAATTCTTGGAATGATTCTTTATACCCTTATGAAAAATTGTCTCAATTAGTTTATGAATTATTCATGACTAATTCAATAAACATATAGAATTACAGATTGATAAAGATATGTTTTGTTGGTATGGATATCTACTAAGCTTTTTGTACTACCTTGACACTATAGTTAAATCCCTACGCTTATCAAAAACAAATTTTGCAAATTGATTAAGTGGCTGACTTCCATGCTATCATCCTTGCCATTGTATGGTTTGTAGATTTGAATTAATTCTTTCTCGAACTTTTAATTCCTCCTCCAAAAAATTAAGAAAGAAAAATGACACAAGAAAAAACATTTTTCTTGGAGGGCCAAGAAAGAAGAAGCAATATGCTCAAAAGACATTTTAAGAAATTATGTTGCAAACCGCACTAAAATACAATGCAGGGCACGTGTAATTATAAAGGGGGTAGCAAGGGGAAACAAAAAAAAGAATATAATATAAAAAATTAACATGAATGTCCATGCGAGGGAGAAGATCGGTGGAGGCGGCCATGGGAGGAGGATGAGTAGAGATCGAGAGAGGCAACGAGAACAAGTCCAGAGACGATTAGGATCTCAGAGAGCTTTTATAACTGGTGTGTCCATGGCACGTGCGATGCCGCAGGATAGGTGAGGGTTGTGGGCTTGATGGAGGCCCAGGATCCCTTGTGAGAGCTCTTAATCCCTCTGCAAATTGGAAACGGATATATGTGGATCCACTGAAAGTATTTATGGGTTCACTGGATTCTACTCCGAGCCACTCTGGTGTCCATAACGCTTGAAGGATAATTGAATTATTTCAAGTTAGCCGACTTAATTTGGTAGGACTCAATTCCTGTACGATGTGCAATTAGTAGAATATATGACGAAGAGTGGAAATGAACAAAGCAACAAGAGGAGAGAATTTACGCCACTGTTGAGAGGATCAGGGATCGGACACTTTAGGCTTTAGAGTTTAGACCACTATCTAACAAGCGTGCGTCGATGGCCCATAAGCGATTCTAAGTTATGAACTCCAAAGCTCCTAGGCCTACAAAAAACTTGAAAGATTGAAATGGGAAATGTGAGTTCCAAGGTTGTTACCCTGATTACTTGCTTATATGACATAGAGGCATTGCCACCTGTAGATTTAGTAACTCATAGACATAATAAGAGGGAAACTGAAATGCGATACAGAACACCTGTGGCTTTTAACTCGATTTCGTGGACAAATGGCTTGCACGCATTAAAATTCATAGACTGCAGAATTCTTAGACCTACAAGAATAGAGCGTTCAAATTGGGAAGCATTGGGTCTTAGGGTTAGTATCAGTTCAGTTTGTACCATGGCGATCGAAATGATTGGGAGGATTAGCATGCATTTTTTTTCCCTATATACATTTGATTTTTCATTTTTTTTCTTATAATAATATTCATGTTTTTTTTTTTTTCCCCCATTTAGTTCTTCATTTTTCCATTTTTCATTCGTGAGATATTGAAAATAAAATGTTCACTAATTATGAAATATATTTCGTTTATAATATATTTCCCATCCTATTTTATTGTTATAAGTTCTTATTATTCTTCTATTGCATAAAATTATATTTCCATTTTCTATCTCCTTGCACATTGCATGGGTATCATTTTTGTGTACGATCAATCATCAACACGTCAACATTCATGATAAAACTGGGACACTCCCTAAAAGAGAAAATGACGGGAGTTGTTTCTGATGAGCAAGATGAGAAACAATAAACATTACATAAAAGAAGAACGTGCGATACAATATGATCAACGCACGCTTCAGGTTTTGAGCGAGTCATTATATGTCCATAAGTAACTAAATAAAACTTGGATTGACCCTGTAACCCAAGATCAAACTGTTACCGCTAAGCCCATGTCAGAGCGAATCCTACTTCGTGTCAGCATGATCTCTAGTTAATGGGTTATCAGCTCTCATTCCACCCTAGGACAATTGGACCCCTGTACAGCCTACATGTACTCCATAGAAGCCGTATGTCACCACCAATGATCATACAAGACTGTTCATCAGCACCACATTTCCTATATTGAATGGGAACTTTACACGAAAACTTAAAAAGCTGTTTCCCTATGTTTGGACATAAATACAAGGATTCTGCATTTCCCTTGATCACCATGAGAAAATAAATTTCCATCATCAAGAATATTCAATTCTACCATCTCAAAGAAATATCAATACAGCTCACAAGAGTAGTAACTCATTTGCCATAACAATCTACAAGCATGAATGCACTAAAATTGAAAAGATGATCAAATGCATGGGCTAATTTGGATTCACTGAAAGAACATCTCCCTCAATTTTTTCAAGCTATTCTTTTATATGGGACTATGAAATAGAAATATGAGTGTTCTCTGCCAGGATGCTGTCAAGTAGTGCTTCACAAGCATCTTCCAGAAGATCCAAGACCTGAAACAATGGAAGTTGAAGTCAAATAAGCAAAACAGCAAAATAAAGGTTGAAGCTTATTGAACTAATAGGAAATAAACCAAAGGACACTTAAAATGCCAAAAAATGAAATTTTTGCTCATAGTTGAAATATTTGGAATATAAAATGCAAAATCAGTGTTATGTGAGGAACAAAATCCTCATTCGGTGCCTATAGGGCACCAAAGAGACACCAAAGTGTGGAGTTATATTGGTTGAGCAGGCCTTGAAAACAAGACCATGGCAAAGGATCTCTAGAGCTCACTCAAATCCAAGAAAAAGCTTGCGGTTTTTTATGCTGCTTATCTATCTTGGCCTTCCATATTATAAAATTCTCATTCAGTGCCTATAGGGCATCAAAGAGACCAAAGTGTGAAAGAGTTATAATGGTTGAGCAGGCCTTGAAAACAAGACCATGGCAAAGGATCTCTAGCGCATACTCAAATCGGAGAAGGCCATCCATATTATAATGCATATCTATGTGTAATTCAATAATGCATGAGAATACATTAAATGGATTAAGCAATTATTAATGATCGTTCTCTCTCACTCAAAAGAATAATTAGCAGTTACTCTTCTCACACTTACTTTTTCAAATCCTTGAGGGCCTCCGTAGTAAGGATCTGGGACTTCAGTTTCCTTGTGTTTCTTGCAATAGGAGCACATCAGCTTAACCTGAGCAGAAAGGAAAATTCAAGATCACTAGTAAATGACCACTCAATTCCAAATTACAGAAAATGAACCACAAGGTCATAATAACTTTACAATTATTTTGTCAGAGGATTTACTGGCATTCTACACAAATAGTCACAGATTAACGTACAATCATAGTCTATAACAGCAAATTTGGCCCTTGGGACTAGTGATCATCAAATTGGCATTCATGGATGCAAAAGAATACAGGCATATAAGGGTCATCATGTGTAAGGCAATCTAGGTGAGGAAGGCAAACCCAGAAGTCACATCAGTCCAGACTAGCCATGCATATATACATGAGGCAACAACTGGTCACTCAAATTAAGGCAAACTATATAAATTACCCAAAGAAGAGCCCCATAAGATAAACTCTGAATATCCCCTGAAACAAATGATGGCAAGGAATATAAATACTGATTCTCCTAGAAGCACCAGAGTTCAAAGTTGTACATTATTTAAGCAGATATGGTTTATGCCTCGTGCAATGTAAAAGGCTTGGTTTGACAAGTGCAATGGTGCAGTTCGAGTCCTAGAGCAGCCACTCTGTGCAAAAAATTGCAATAGGTAAGGACTATCCCCAGTTCAACCCTCCCAGGCCCCAGATCATTACGACAATAACCGGGTAACATCCTTTATGTTTTAGGACTGTCCTGGCTCATATTTCAAAAAGGAAGAACCATGTCTGCATTGATTTGCTTACAACAAATCTATTTCATATTGTTGGATTTTAAAATGTGTTTCAAAATAACAAGAATTTTATTGCATATTTCCAAAAATATTGCATATTTCCAATTGATTCTTTTGAGTGGCTAGTTGTGTGTGTACCCATACAATCCAAGCTCAGTGCAGTCTTGAACAAGCCTTGGCTTGGCTCATTATCATGTCCTGCTGAGGCTAGTGCCAATTAGCTGGGGCACAAGCTTGATGGCTTAAATTGGTTCCAATCGGACATGCCCCAATCTGTATTAGACAGAACTTGCCATGTATAAACTTGAACCCATTTTGTATTCGATTCAGCCTATTTGGTTTGAATTGATGCCCAAAGAGACAACCCAAGAGGGGGTGAATTGCGTTTTTAAAAAGATTAAACTTGTTGTGCACAAATTTCAAACTATGTGAAGTGTGATGAAAGAATACTAAACAAAGCATATTAAAACAAATAAGCAAATAGTAAGCAATGTGAGGAAATGAGGAGCCACACAAACACCAAGAATTTATAATGGTTCAGTGCTAAACCCAGCACCTACGTCTATTCCCTAAGCCACTTTTAGGAAATCTACTATAATCTCTACATAGATTACAGTAAAATTATTTTCCAAGCTCACAATCTAAATCCAGTTGATTTTCTCTATGAAAATCAACCAAAACCACTTCCCAAAGCCTTTCCTTAAGTTTTACAACAAATCCAATTTCAATTTCTGGTTGGATTGGCCTCTCTTTAAGTTTCAATCCTAATCGAAACTTGTTTACAATAGAGAATGAGAAGAACAATCGTGAACACAATAAAAGCTCCTAAAAGAGCAAATAAAAATCAATGAAGTTCTTTTGAAAAACGAGTTGAGGAAGCTTTGCAATCAATGCTTTGAGAATGCTTTTTGAATGCTTCAAGAGTTTTGAGAAGTTGGATACTTTCAACTCTCTTGAATGCTCAATAAATGTTCTTGGACTCTCACTTGATTTTTTCTTTTTTCTTCTCTCTTTTCTCTTGATTATGTTTGGAAGCCTTTAAATCCTTTAAAAAAGCCAAACTAACTGTTTCTAGCCGTTGAAGATAAAAAACTAGCCATTAAAAATCATTTGAAAAAAATCTGAAATTTCTACAAAACTAGCTGTTATAGCTGTCTGTCGCAGTCAAGTCAACTCGAGACCAAGTAGGAGTAAACTCGAGTAAACTAGGAGTCGGTTTGAAGAAAATAGAAGTCGGCTCGAAGACTGTTCCATAAAAATACTTCTCTATCTTTTCTAAAAAAGTCGACTCATAGTCAAGTAGGCGTCGACTCGAGATCTCGTACTGAAACTTCTGCTTTCTGTCTGACTACGAGAGTCGACTCATAATTAAGTAGGGTTGACTCCTGATCTATATCACTTGAAAAATGCATATTAGAGTCGACTCTCTTGAATCTAGGAGTCGACTCTTAGACTCTTCTTGATTTTTCATGATGAGTTTTATCCAATCATCCTCTTTTGCTTTCAAAACTTGTCAATTAATATATGATTCCCAAGAATGATTTTAGCTTCCTGAAACTATTTATACAAGAACTTCAACAACTCATGAGCATCAAAATAAAATACTCAAATATTTTATATTCATCAAAATCAATCCTTGGATCAATATGGACTCGTTTAATTCCCTTACTACCCTTCTCTCCATTGTCTTATTTGCAAGGAATGAGCATTTTTGTAATCACTCTTTTGTCTCTACATGATGAGAGAGGGACCACCTTGCTCCCTCCATTTCCCAAGCACCGCTCCCATTCTTTACGCATGAAGGAAAGAGGTAACCTTTCCTCCCATTTGCTGGGGGGGAGGGTGGGAAAGAACGAGGACAAACCCTTACTCCAACCCATCCATTGTGCCAGCTCCCCAAATTAGTGTTTTCCCCTTCCATCTTGTGAGTTCCCACTATATAATTTCAGATGGGCATGAGCTTAGAAGTAGGGAGCAGATAGGAAGAAAAGATAGAGGAAAGGAGAGAAGAGAAGGGCAGAAGTAGAGAAGATATGAAGAAGAAAAGAAAGCAAGAGGAGAATTTTTGGGAATCTCCTCTATTTTCAAGTCTTAATCAAAGCTAAGCCTCCCGACAAATCTAGGATTCATCAAAGCCAAGCTCTTCAAAGCTTCTTCAACAAGAAGCTAATCAAGGCCCCAACCAAGCCAAACATGGCTATGGTTTTTTAACAAGCAAATCAAGGCTTCATCCAAGCCAAGCATGGCAATGATTCATTTAGAAGCATATCATGGCTTCATCCAAGCCAAGCAAGGCAACACTATGCATATAAAGGCTTCATCCAAGCCAAGCATGTCAATGCTCCCTTTAGAAGCATATCAAGGCTTTGCCCCAAGCCAAGCATGGCAATGCCTCCTTTAGAAGTATCCTATGGCTTCTTCAAATAAAAGTTTGTCAAGGCTTCTTCATTAAATACATTTGGACTTTAATTGTTGGAAATTGCAAAATAAATCCAGAACTTCATCAAAATTTTTGATGAATGCTAAATGATTTTCCTTGATTTTATGTCCTATTGTTGAGCCATGACAAATATGCTTAAAATTAGCATGAGGATAACAAGCAATGACATATGCACCCAGGCTTTTTGAGCCACTGATTGAATAGTAGTGCAAGAGTTTATTTAAATTCAACTTGCCTGCATATTGTTTTGAACATGACACTTGACGTGTGCTGCATGTGAAAAGTGTGGCAGAAGGTCTTTTTCAGATCCTGTGTCTAACAGGACCCGAGGAGTGAGTGCACGCTTAAGGGTTAATAACTTCTTGCAACCTAGAGACTAAGTTGTTATAAGGCCACCCACAATTCAAATGATGTGGATTAGTGGGTTGACACTGGAGCTTGCTGCCATATATTCTCCAACCAGGCTCTATTCTCCAACTAGTGACAGGTTGTAGGACCTGAGGTTGCCATCATGGGAAATGAAGCCAAGGAACTTGTCGCCAAGGATTCAGGTCCCGTGTGGCACCAAGATGGCATACTATCCTATGTGTCGAGACATGACCGTCCCGCTAGCATCTTAGCATCCCGATCGGGACGTCTTGGGATATCCCTTGTCCCAAGTGTCAGGATAGGGCGGGAAGGCAATGCATCCCATTCCATAGCAAAATTAGAACAACCTTGTCCCATGGAATTTAAAACCTTGCTTGTCGCTAGCAAAGGAAATGTGCCATTGCACTTCTGCTTTAGCAAATTATCACATTGCTAGATGTTTTAAACATCGTTGGGATTCGAAAGACTAGTCTCTGGAGATCAACTCAACAAAGCTGGGCTTCACCAAGTCATTGAGTCTAGTAAACTAATAACCATCAAAAAATGATGCGTATATTGGCAAAGCTTACTCAACCAAGGGGATGTTCAAGCTGTCTTAAACTTCAAGCATACTATCAACATAATCGGTACCTCTTCTCTGTATTCTTACAACATCTGACATGAAAGACTTTGTTGTATTAATCTTTGCAAGTTGAAGGAAAATGATAGGCTCAAATCTGATCGCAATTGTGGGGTTCATGAGCATATGAAATGTCGAGTCTATCAAGCCTACCATCAATGAAATCAATACCTCTTCTCTGTATTCTTACAACATCTGGTATGAAAGACTTCATCCTATTAATTTTTGCAAGATGAAGAAAAATGATAAGCTCAAATCTGATCCCAATTGCAGGGTTATGAGCATATGAAATGTCAAGTCTATCTGTCTAAATATGCAAAGAAGCCCTTCAATGAAAATTGAAGGCAGCCAGAACTACTGAGCTTAGTGCACTCGGAAATTTATGACTTGAAAAGCTATGTAACTAAAGAAGGTAAGAAATACTTTATCACCACTAGAGGTCTTGCTATGTGTTTCTATTGCAGTCAAAAAATGATGCATTATAAGCATTTACAGCTTAAAGGCCAAGGTAGAGAACCAAAAAGGCAAGAAGATCAGTGCTCTTCAAATTGACATTGGTGGTGAATATACCTCTAATAAGTTCTAAACTCTTTTGCCAAGAGCACGGCATCATTTGCAATGTAACTGCACCTTATTCTGTCCAATCCGATGGTGCTGCTGAATGAAGAACAGGACACTCATTGATATGGTGAATGCCATGTTGATAAGTTAAGGATTACCCATGAACTTGTGGGGGAAGACACTGGTAACAGCTGTGCACATATTGAACAGGGTTCCATATGCCAAGACATGTTACTCCATCTAAGCTATGGAATAGCAAGAAGCCTAACTTAAACTATTTGAAATTTCGGAGCGTTTTGGCATATGTCAGATTGCCAAATATCAAGTGCATTAAGTTGTCACCAAATACTCTCATATGTGCCCGTATGGGCAATTCTCAAAACAGCAATGCATATCGCATCTTAGACTTACTCTAATGCTATGACAGAGGAAAGAGATGCAGATTTCTTTGAAGACAAGTTTGCTACTGACAAGAGTGCCATGAAGCCTATGCTCATGAAGATCAGGATGCTCCTGCAGAGCAAGCAAGGAGATCACTGTTGATAAAGTGGAAGCCGAACTGTCAAGAGAGCCAGGAAGGAACTTCTTAAGGCCCTTAATTTCTAGTTTATTCAATTAAGCTGATCCAGTGACACCGAAAGAGGCATTAAAATCCAGAGATTCAAATTTTCGGGAACAAGCCGTACAAAGATGAAATAAGCTCCAACCTTTCTAATTATACTTGGGATTGGTAGATTTACCTCTTGGTATGAAGCCAATTGGTAGCCAATGGCTATGTGCAGAAAGAAGGTGTTGACTTCTTAACACCTACACTCCTGTTGCAGAATTTTCACCATCAGGGTGTTCTTATTGCATTGGCAGCATCGGACAAATTGTTGATTCACCAACTAGATGTAAAAACCACCTTCCGACATGTAGGGATGGCAATTGAGTCGGGTCGGATCATATACGGGTCGGGTCAATGCGGGTCGGATCAGAAAATCATCAATCCAAACCCGACCTATTTATTAAAAGGGTTAAAAATTCAAATCTGAATCCAACCTATTTATTAAATAGGTAACCCAATCCGATCTGTTTAATCCATTTATTAAATAGATCAAATTAGGTTAAATAGATAAAACAGATTAAATAGGTCGGATTAAATGGACCAGAAACAAATTAAGTTTTAAACAGGTTAAACAGATCAGATTAAATAGGTCAGAAACAGATTAAACATGTTAAATGGGTCAAATAGGTTATCTGACTCAATTCGATCTGAATATTAAACGGGTTAAATAGATTAAACGGGTCAGGTACCTAAAATCCAAATTCAATCCAAATATTAAACGGGTTAAATGGGTTGACCTGTTTATGACCCAAACTCGTTTAGCCTAAATCCAAACCTATTTCTGGGGGGTTAAATATAGATCGGATTGGTGGGTCGGATCATATTTTGCCGACCCTAACTACGTGGCAATCTCGATGAAGAGATCTATATGGAGCAGCCTGAAGGGTTTGCGACACTGAAGAGGAGTCCAAAGTTTGTTGATTGATCAATCCCTATAAAGCCTAAATAAGCACCAAAACTCTGGCACACCAAATTTGACAGAGTGGTTCCTGCACATGGTTCCACTAAAGGTGATTCATATATATATATACATACATATATATATATATATATATACATACATATATATATATATATAATACATATATATATATATATACATACATATATATATATATATATACATACATATATATATATATATATATATATATATATATATATATAGTAAAGGTGCAATTCCTCTACCCATATGTTGATGATCTACTCATAATTATGACCGATATTCCATATGTAGAGGACACAATAAAATTCCTGTCTACAAATTTTAGCATGGTTGGTTGATGATCTAGAACTGCAATCCTTTGTATTAAAATTACAATGTCAGAGACAAGAACTACCCTGACACCTCATCATATTGAAAAGATGCTGAGGAAATTAAGTCATTGGTGTAGTAGTCCAATTTCTACACCCTATAACAACAGCTGCAAGCTGAAAGCAAATACTGGACCTGCAGTTCAGCAGTTTGAATACTCGAGAATTATTGGAACCTTGATGTAGGCAATTAACTATAAAAGGCTAGATATTGCACTTGTAGTTGGAATTCTCAGCCGTTATAGCAATCCTAGAAGGCAAAATTGGGTGGCTGTATCTTATGTGATAAGATACTTGAAAGGAGCCATCAGTTATAGATTGCAACACATAGGTTTTTCTTCCATTTCGAAAGGGCACTGTGATGCAAGCTGGAACTCAGACCCTGATAAGTCCAAATCCACTGGTGGTTATGTTTTTACACTAGATGGAGCTTGCAATCTCCTGTAAGTAGGAAAAGCAAATTTGCATATCAATCGATCATGGAGTCAGAATTGATTGCTCTTGCAACTGCTGGTCTGGAAGCAGAACGGCCAAAAAATTTTTTGTTGGATCTCCCAATTTCTAGAACATATGCACTTGCAATCTCTGTCAATTGTGATTGTCAAGCAGCTAAAGCACTAGCGATGAATAAGATCTTTAAATAGCAAGTCGAGACATATCTGGCTAAAGCAGAACTTAAGGAGTCGCAAGAAGATGATGTGAACTCCATTCTAGATGTGAGGTTTGTCGCAAACCTCACTAACCCCATGACCAAAGGATTAACCGTAGACCTAGTTGTGAAGACATTCAAAAGAATGGGTTTGTTACCTACACTAGAATTGTCATAAGCAATGGATACCATCTACGAAAGAGGCTTGTCCAAATTAGAGGCTCAATGGGTCAAATCTTCGCTGAAGGACTTGTATGCATATAGTGTATTATAAGGTGGAAAACACATATGGATGCTTGGTATTCTAAAACCCAGGCCTTGATGTAATGTGCATGTTTCCTATGGTGAAAGTTTTGAACATGGTTTGTTGCCTCCATAAATAACTAGGGTTTTAGGATACCTCGTTATGTAAAATCCTTTAGGAAGCATTTGTATAGGATGATCATCCCAAGATCAATGATGATGTGGATAGAGATGATGTCACTATGTTTGGTTGCACCATGATGATCTTATGTGGTAGTGATCCCAAATTCTCCTCACTCATTAAATCACCGCCCAACCCAATGATGGGATACCCATCCTTGAGGTTGAGAATCTAAAATCACCTCAATGCAATGATCTTAGGCTGAAATTTGAGGACAAAAATATCCCTCAATCCAGCATAAAAATTGATATATCAATATTATATATATGATATTATATTATATTATATTAATATTATATATATTATACTTATGATATATTATGTCATAATATGTTATTAATCATATTATTGTCATATTTTTATTCAATGATAATTTTAAATTATAGTAGAAATATATTATTGTTCTTTATATTTATATAATGAAATTATTTAATAATATTACTTCTATTTGCCTTATTTTCCTAATCAAAATAAATATTAGTATTTAAAAATATATTATAAGTATAAATAAAAGTATTAATTCTATAATAACAATTAATATATCTTTATAGGATAAACAATTTATAGGACAAATAAATATCTTTCTAGAATATATAAATAATTAATATATTAATAAATACATTAATAATTTATTATAATATATTTTACATGATTAAAAATATATTTTTATGGAATATATTAAGGGTAGTTTTGGTATTATATGGTCAGTAATTTTGGATTTTCATGGAATACCAAATAGGTTACTTATGGGTACTTGGGAATCTTTAATCATTGGAACATAGCATGCCAAATGTAGTGATCTTAGATCCTCTAGGATCAAATTATCCAGGAATAAGGATCATTGGTGATCTAAGATCACCTTGGTGATCCCATTTGGATCACCAAATGCCACTTTAGAGTTATTAGCATATAGATGGGACTTTGTTCTTGATGAGCTTGTAGTAGGGATTCCAATAAGATGATACCACTAAAGGATCACCCTTGATGGATTCACATATGTGAGTGCAGAGATATAGGCTGTCATCTCTTAGATCACCCACAAAAATTGGGACAAAGTGTAGGGCCTTATAATGCATAGCAATTGTGAACACTTGAGAGTCCTTTGCATTGCTTGTGATCAATCTATGGTATGAGTTTCAAGATTCATTCTACTCCCACCCACATAGGCTAGGATCAAATTCACAATGTGTATATTCAAGTCTTCAAACATCTATGCATTTGGCTTTCCTAGAAAAACACTTTATTTTGAAACATGTATGGGATTGTTGGATTTTAAAATGTGTTTCAAAATTACAAGAATTTTATTGTATATTTCCGAAAGTATTGCATAATGAATTGGGTTCATAACTTCCCCCTCACAAGATTCATGCCAATTTATTCTCTTAAGTGGCTCATTATTTGTGTACCCATATGATCAGACCTTACCACGTTAGCCTTAGGTCCAATATGATATGGCTAAATGTTGAGGCTCATGCGTATTGGGTGCGGTGCAAGTTTGATGGCTCAAATTGGTCTGGATTAGATGCGCTCCAATCCCTATTGGACATAACTTATCATGTATAAGCTTGAATACACATTGGATTTGGATTTATCTATCTTACCTTATTTAATTTCCTTAGTACCCTTCTTTCCTTTCCCTTCCAATATTTGCATGGAGAGGCATATTGTAATTAACTCTTTTATCCGTACATGATGAGAGAGGTGCCACCTCACCCATCCTTTTCCCAAGTTCATCTCCCATTGTTTACATATGGAGGGAAAAGGTAACCCTCCATCCCATTTGCTGGGGGGATGGAAGAGAATGAGGACTAACCCCCTCTCCTACCCATCCCTTGCGTTGGCTCCTCACTTGGGGTTTTTCCCCTTCCATGCATGAGCTCTACCAATGGGCATAAGCTTAGAAGCAAAGAGGAAAAAGGAAGGAAAAAGAGAAAAATAGAGAGAAGAAAAGGGAGAGACTAGAGAAAAGAAGAAAGTAAAAGAAGGATGCTTGGGACTCTCATCCATTCTCAAGGCTTCATCAAAGCTAAGCCTCTCGAGGCAAATCGAGGATTCATTAAGGCCAAGCTCTTCCATGTTTCTTTGAAAAGAAGACGATCAAGGCTTAATTCAAGCCAAGCATGGCAACACTTTTTCTAAAAGCATATCAAGGCTTCATCCAAACCAAGAATGACGACATTTCTTTTTGAAGCACATCAAGATGTCACTGAAGCCAAACATCGCAATGCTTTCTTTAGAAAGATATTAAGACTTCTTCATCTGAAAGCTTGTTAAGGCTTCTTCGTGAAACCCATTTGGATTTTACTTGTTGGAAATTGCAAAACTAAGCCAAACCTCTAGCAAAATTTTTGATGAATGCTTGATGATTTGCATCCTTGATTTTATGTCCTATTGTTTAGTCATCAATTTTGTGCTTAAGATTAGCAAGGATAATGAAGCAATGATCCTTGGATGATGCATCAAGGCTTCTTAATCTGCTGATTGAATAGTTGTGCAAGAGTCCAATTAAGTTGAACCTACCTGAATATTGTTTTGAAAATGACTCTCAACATGTGCTACAAAGCATGAAAAAGAGTGGCAAAGATTTTTCTAGAGCCGGTGTTCCACAAGACTGGAGTGATGCACACTTAAGGTTCAACAGTTCGCTGTATCCTGAGAACTAATTCGCCAAGAAAGCTTGCACTATGGGGCGAATTAAGTCTTCAAGAAAGTGCTGTTAGACAGCATGCCTCAAGCTATTTTGCAATTTTCTTTCTTTCTATTTTTCCAAAAAAGGACCAATGTTATTTTTGCTTACCGATCCTGTATTTTTTCCCACAATGAATTTCAGCACCAAACACAGCTAAGATGCAACATCAGGTACCGATGTTTACATGAGGCAAAGTTGTTAAGCTACATTATGCCTTAGTTTAATCCTTCATTGTAGGCATACACCTTACCGTCGAATAATTTCCAGAACAAGTATAAGTTAATAAATGATATTTTATTTATTTTAGCAATATGAGGCCTTAAGGTAGTTTCATCAATTAGAAAACAGCATATGAGGATCTTTTACACACGGTTTTAAATCCCGAAGAGATAGGGGCTCTCCTAACTATCCCATCCCATTCACGTGAGAAAATGAGCATCGTGATAGGGGACGGCACTTCAAAATCTATCCATGTAGGTAAAGAACACAAAAGAAAGAAAGGAAAGAAAAAGAAAAGGGAAAAAAAGAAAGGAAAGAAGAAGTAAAAGGAAAGAAAGAAAGGAAGCAAGGGAGAAGAAAAGAAACGATGGAAGTAGAGAAGGAACAAAGCAGAAAAAGTAAGAGGAAAGAAAGGAAGGGTGAAGGAAAACAAAGGAAGGGAAAGAAAGAAAGGAAGATTAAAAAGAAAGAAACGAAGGATGGGAATAATGAAGAAAAGAAAGAAAAACAACCAAATAAATAAATAAATAAAGGAAAGAAGGGAAGAGAGAGGGTATCTACCAGGACAATCGCCAGGATGGGGTGAGATAGTGTGGCATCCCATTCCATATAGAAACTTGGATGCCTCCATCCCGCTAAATTTGAAACCTTACTTTTACATATGTACAATGTTGTGCATGGACTCAATTTCCTAACTTTAGTAAGACAGCATTTCCTATATTTTATGGTCTATCTCTTCATGATTAGAGTGAAAGATAGATTTCACTCATCTAAATTTAACAAATTTTAGTCCAGACACAGTAATCCAAGTCCCCAAGGCGCTTATTTTTCATGCTTTTTCTTGTTATTTTAACCTTTTTCCACCACCAAAATCCATTGAGCTTATGCCGAACCTGCAAAAACCATTGTAAGACATTGATCGTTTTCTATTACCATTTTGAATTGTTCCCTTTAGTAAGAACACACTTTAGAACAGTCTAAGATACCCCGGTAAGATCACAATTAAAAAAGGGAAAAGAAGAAAGTGATAATGCCCATGAGGAGCACAAATGTAGAGAACTTTATTTCTTTCTTTTTATTTTTGATTTTCCCCTTTTCTTTCTAACAAGGAGGACAAAAAAAAGAATTTGTGAAGAATAATTATGACAAAGCGTATTGACAATCTCAACCATACTATCTCTTCATTTAGCATCATGCTTGCAAAATTCCCATTCAACTAACTCTGCTATCATTTTATTTCAACACATACATAATTACAGGGTTTTGCTGGCTCACCTTCTTTGGGGCATCTTCAGGAAGGGGCTCTTTAAATCTCCATCTCTCATAGGCACTCAATATATCATCTGAAATATTGGTCAGAATCAGCACCAAAGTCACATGACTAGCAAGCAGAGATTTTCTCTTACATTCCAAGTAAGACAAAAATACAGAACATAAAAAAGGACCCTCTACTACTCCGCACCTCTGTTTTGCATGTCCATGGCTAGTATGAGATCAAACTCCTTGAAATCAGAGGGGCGAATTGGCCTCGAGATCGAAGTCACCTCAATCCCACGCCTCTTTGATGCCGCCCTCATCCTTGAGTCCGCTGGATTACCCTTGAATCCCAAGAGAAATAACCCAGTTATTCGCAGATCATACATATATATATATATATAAAGTAACGCGCAAAATTATACTGACTTCATGGTAGCCGATGGTGCCGGCAGAGTCGATCCAGAATTTGGTCTCCAATCCCCTCCTGCGGACAACGTCTCTGAACACGGCCTCCGCGGCAGGGCTTCGGCAGATGTTGCCTGGAAGGAAGAGATGGAGAATTAAGAGACATAAAGTAAGGAGGAAGAGGTAAGGATGGAGCTATAGCTTTCTAAGTTTAAAATAAGAAGCTCACCGAGGCAAACGAAGAGCACGGCGAAGGGCTTGGGCTCTGCAGTGGATGGGGCCGCCATGGATGCTGCTTGCTCTGCTGCTGCGGCGACGAACCGGAAAGAGGCGGAAATGGGATTCTGAGAGGACAGATGATGACGGGGAGGATGGGAAAAAGAGAGGAGGGGATGTGAAGAGACGGTTTTATAGGGGAGGAGAGTCCTTTTAGTAAAAGCAACAAAGGGGAATGGACCAAGGTGGCAGAATGGTAATTTCGGTACGGTTGCCGCTGCTGCTGCTTTGAAGCTTAAGAGGCCTCTCATGTCCCCTTTCTGCCCACCGACCACCAATCAGAAAGAAGACTATAGTGGAAAAAGGGAGGGAGGTGTCGCGAATGGTTATTTTCGCCGTTGTGCAAAATCCGGCAGTCGAGAATACTAACGACACCAATCACCAATGCTTTGTTTCGAATTTGTGCGCCCCAGTTGGTCCTGGTAACAAATATCTCATGGTTGCTTGTCATCTAGTAGGTTCGAATTCGGCAGTCCCTTTGGCCCGCTCGAGCACAGAGTTTCAGACGGATATGGATCTAGATTTAAGTCCGATAGATCAGGTCAGATCTAAAGTTTGAGCTCACCTATTAAATGGATCGAGCTTGGATTTACATCGACACGGATCGAGCTTGAAATGCATATGAAAATAATATATATCATATATGGATGCCCTAACCCACCATTTGGTCTTCGACGCCGATTGGTGGCATCTCGCAACACCTTTGGTAACTGACTGAGAAACGTTGGACAATCCCTCTCCCAATTTCCTCTTTCTGGTCATCCGAGGCCTTTGCACGCCCCCATCCGCTCTCCTCTCCCCACAACACCATGTCTTCCCTCACCCCACCAGTCGGGAGATCGTCAACCCCTACCGTCTCGTCCAATCCCACACCCTCCAACTCTTCAACCTCCACACCATCATTGACCTTCCCCAGTCCACCGTCGACCTCCTTCAGTCCATCAGCTACCTCCTTTGGCTCTTTAGCAAGCTCCACCACCTCATGTCCCAACCCACCAACCGCCTTGACCTTGCCAAGGCTACTCATCATGATCGAGCTCAGGCCTCGCCGGCATCTGAGATTGGCAATAGGCTCCAACCATGAAGACCTCCTGTAGACTAGATAGGAGAAGCTCGAGACCCAACCCGAGTCTGTAGTCCAATAAATAGCAGGCTCATGCCTTAAAAGTAGGCTTGAGAGCCGGACCAGGCCCAAGCTTAATTAAATTAAGTAATACCTTGGGTTCAGCCAAGCCCAACCTATCCACTGAGAAAGTCTGGTTGTATTTTTAGCTTAAAAGAAGGATTCACCTTCCGTTGGGTGAATCCACCGTTGAATCATCTATGAGATTTGTGCAAATAAATGAATAACAAAGTTTGATGTGCTTTAAGATCTATGCATGGGTGATCCAACTGTGGATTTGTAGAAGGAAAGGACCATTTTTTCATGCGAAAGATACCACCCCGATCCACCATAGTGATGGGATGGTTAGGCCTGCTCTGGGTACCGGACCACCTTATTCTATGCGACATGGAGCAAATCTGTGTCAAGCAGCCTATCTTTATTCTATAGGTATGGGTTGAATTGTTATTCTAGGGAATAGGGCAAGAATATTTTATTAAAGTTGCATTTGGCAGCTGGCAATCTATTTAGGTTACTAATAATTTAAAGGAACCCCATTAGATTATCATATTTGGTATGCTTTTTGGATTGGTAATCTAGATTATCAGATAATTTAGATTACCTCAAATGAGATAATCTGGATTACCAAAAGGATGGATGGCTATCCAGATTACCACGATTTGGTAATCTTGTAATAATTTTTTTGGATAAAAATATCCTCAAAAATCCAGAAGATCTTTTTTCTCACGATGAGTAGCGGAAAGAGGGGGGCCAAAATTGATGTCCTCCACATAATCTGACCGACAGTAGTCCTAAAATTGGCAAATCGATGGGCTGCCATCGTCTCCCAACCGCCGGCCGTCGATAGCCATCGGAAAGCAAGGAAAAAATGCCGATCAAGGCAGGATCCGATGACCCCTCCTCCCCTTTTTTTTTTTTGTTTGTTTGGTTAACCGGATCGCCGTGAGCCGCGTCCGGCACCACCGACTGCCCAGATGTTGCCATCGAAGTCACCGCCGTCTCTCAAAATGGCGGCCTGCGATTACTGCTCGGAGAAGGAGGATACAGTGTGGAGGAGCTAGCGGTCCCTTTCTCTCCTCTTTTTTTTTTTTGGGTCTCATGTGAGGAAGGAGAAGATCGGGCTTGATGGAGATCAAACAACACTAGTTGCCGTCGACGGTGTTGTGCCAGACGGCCACGGGAGATGGGATGCGGGGGATTGGTGGTGCAGGTGAGGGTGGCAGTGCGGGTGGGTGAAGGCAGTGATGGAGGCAGCTGCGGAAGGTGTGGGATGCGGGTTCACCAGGGGGCCAAGGGACAATGCACGGGGTGGCGCGGATGATCGGGGGGCCGAGGGTGGTGCCGGAGACACAACTGCGGGGGGGTCGGGGGCGGATGGCTGATGGGCCAGGGGCGGAGCAACTGGAGGTTGGGGGGTTGTGGCATGCGGGGGAAGGAAAAGGAAGGAAATAATAATAATAATAATAATAATATATTATATTATATATTATATATAATATAAGATATATTATATATTATAATTTATAATTTATTTTTGCTCTTTTATTTCGAAAAATTAAAAATTTTATGCATGGGGTGTGATTTTTAATAAGTTTGATTTAAGGATATTTTGAAAATTTGATATTACATCACCAGTAATCTGATTGTTATACCAAACATATCATCAAGATTTTTAGTAATTTTACTACAATATTATCTGCATGTATCAAACACAGTAATTAATATTACTGATAATTTATCCAGATTGCAGATAATCTAAATTACCACTGTCTGGTAATGCACCAAACGCAACCTAAGGATTTGCTGCAATATAGCTATTCCAGCCTATGTTGAGTCAAATCTAGCCTTGGACACTTTGCTTCCAACAACTGTAGCAAAGAAATGGTTGTTTTCTCCCTTTTTTTTCATTTGTTCAATCATTTTTCCTTCATCGAGAGTCGTTTTAAGCCATCATCGGGCTCGTGTGTTGTGGGCAATGATTGGTGGACTTGGTCGGTGATCTTCGATCTTGGGTGTGCCTCATTGCACAGGCATGATTTCCTATTTTCCTAGCTTTTGTGGTTTGACTCGGTGACTCTAGCCGGCGATTGGATTGACTAGATGATTTGTTTCTGTTGGGTATAAAATACCCTCAGCCGAAGTTCTCAGCGGGATTGACTCTTGCAGGCTCCGTCCCCGACTTCAATTGCAGAAGGACTCCGCCCGGACTCCTACGGGAGCCGGGCTCCGTCACCGACTTCAACCGCAAGAAGGACTCCGTCCGGACTCCTACGGAAGCCGGGCTCCGTCACCGACTTCAACCGCGGGTAAGTTCCGTCTGGACTCCTACAGGAGCTAGACTTCGCATCTGACTTCAACTGCAGAAAGACTCCGCCCGGACTCCTACGGGAGCCAGGCTCCGTCATCAACTTCAACTACGGGGAAGCTCCGTCCGAACTCCTACGGGAGCCGGACTTCGCACCTGACTTCAATTGCAGGAAGACTCCGCCCGGACTCCTACGGGAGCCGGGCTCCGTCACCAACTTCAACAATGGGTAAGCTCCGTCCGGACTCCTACGGGAGCCGGACTTCGCACCTGACTTCAACTGCAGGAAGACTCCGCCCGGACTCCTACGGGAGCCGGGCTCCGTCACCAACATCAACTGCGGGTAAGCTCCGTCCGGACTCCTACGGGAGCCGGACTTCGCACCTGACTTCAACTGCAGGAAGACTCCGCCCGGACTCCTACGGGAGCCGGGCTCCGTCACCAACTTCAACTGCGGGTAAGCTCCGTCCGGACTCCTACGGGAGCCGGACTTCGCACCTGACTTCAACTGCAGGAAGACTCCGCCCGGACTCCTACGGGAGTCGGGCTCCGTCACCAACTACAACTGCGGGTAAGCTCCGTCCGGACTCCTACAGGAGCCGGACTTCGCACCTGACTTCAACTGTAGGAAGACTCCGCCCGGACTCCTATGGGAGCCGGGCTCCGTCACCAACTTCAACTGCGGGTAAGCTCCATCCGGACTCCTACGGGAGCCGGACTTCGCACCTGACTTCAACTGTAGGAAGACTCCGCCCGGACTCCTATGGGAGTCGGGCTCCGTCACCAACTTCAACTGCGGGTAAGCTCCGTCCGGACTCCTACGAGAGCCAGACTTCGTACATGACTTCAACTGCAAGAAGACTCCGCCCGGACTCCTACGGGAGCCGGGCTCCGTCACCAACTTCAACTGCGGGTAAGCTCCGTCCGGACTCCTACGGGAGCTGGACTTCGCACCTGACTTCAACTACAGGAAGACTCCGCCCGGACTCCTATGGGAGCCGGGTTCCGTCACCAACTTCAACTGTGGGTAAGCTCCGTCCGGACTCCTACGGGAGCCGGACTTCGCACCTGACTTTAACTGCAGGAAGACTCCACCCGGACTCCTACGGGCGCCGGGCTCCGTCACCAACTTCAACTGCGGGAAGACTGTGCCCGGACTCCTACGGGAGCCGGGCTCCGTCGCCGACTTCAACCGCACGAAGGACTCCGCCTGGACTCCTACGGGAGTCGGCTCCGTCCCCGACTTCAACCGCAAGAAGGACTCCGCCCGGACTCCTACGGAAGCCGGGCCCCATCACCGACTTCAACCGCAAGAAGGACTCCGTCCGGACTCCCACGGGAGCCGGGCTCCGTCACCGACTACAATCGCAAGAAGGACTCCGCCCGGACTCCTACGGGAGCCGGGCTCCGTCACCGACTTCAACCGCAAGAAGGACTCCGCCCTGACTCCTACGGGAGCCGGGCTCCGTCACCAACTTCAACTACGGGTAAGCTCCATCCAGACTCCTACGAGAGCCGGACTTCGCACCTGACTTCAACTGCAGGAAGACTCCGCCCAGACTCCTACGGGAGTCGGGCTCCGTCACCAACTTCAACTGCGAGTAAGCTCCGTCTGGACTCTTACGGCAGCCGGACTTCGCACCAGACTTCAACTGCAGGAAAACTCTGTCCGGACTCCTACGGGAGCCGGGCTTTGTCACCAACTTCAACTGCGGATAAGCTCCGTCCGGACTCCTATGGGAGTCGGACTTCGCACCTGACTTCAACTGCAGGAAGACTCCGTCCGGACTCCTACAGGAGTCGGGCTCCGTCATCAACTTCAACTGCGGGTAAGCTCCGTCCGGACTCCTACGGGAGCCGGACTTCGCACCTGACTTCAACTGCAGTAAGACTCCGCTCGGACTCCTACGGGAGCCGGGCTCCGTCACCAACTTCAACTGTGGGTAAGCTCTATCCGGACTCCTACGGGAGCCGGACTTCACACCTGACTTCAACTGCAAGAAGACTCCGCCCGGACTCCTACGGGAGCCGGGCTCCGTCACCAACTACAACTGCGGGTAAGCTCCGTCCGGACTCCTACGGGAGCCGGACTTCGCACCTGACTTCAACTGCAGGAAGACTCCGTCCGGACTCCTACGGGAGTCGGGCTCCGTCACCAACTTCAACTGCAGGTAAGCCCCATCTGGACTCCTACGGGAGCCGGACTTCGCACCTGACTTCAATTGCAGGAAGACTCCGTCCGGACTTCTACGGGAGCCGGGCTCCGTCACCAACTTCAACTGCGGGTAAGCTCCATCCGGACTCCTACGGGAGTCGGACTTCGCACCTGACTTCAACTGCAGGAAGACTCCGCCCGGACTCCTACGGGAGCCGGGCTCCGTCACCAACTTTAACTGTGGGTAAGCTCCATCCAGACTCCTACAGGAGCCGGACTTCGCACCTGACTTCAACTGCAGGAAGACTCCGCCCGGACTCCTACAGGAGTCGGGCTCCGTCACCAACTTCAACTGCGGGTAAGCTCCGTCCGGACTCCTACGGGAGCCAGACTTCGCACCTGACTTCAACAGCAGGAAGACTCCGCCCGAACTCCTACGGGAGCTGGGCTCTGTCACCAACTTCAACTGCGGGAAGACTCCGCCCGAACTCCTACGGGAGTCAGGCTCCATCGCCGACTTCAGCCATAAGAAGGACTCCGCCCGGACTCCTACGGGAGCCGGGCTCCGTCACCGATTTCAACCTCAAGAAGGACTCCGCCTGGACTCTTACGGGAGTCGGGCCCCGTCACCGACTTCAACCGCAAGAAGGACTCCGCCCGGACTCCTACGGGAGCCGGGCTCCATCACCGACTTCAACTGCAAGAAGGACTCCGCCCGAACTCCTACGGGAGCCGGGCTCCATCACCGACTTCAACCGCAAGGACTCCGCCCGGACTCCTACGGGAGCCGGGCTCCGTCACCGACTTCAACCGCAAGAAGGACTCCGCCCTGACTCCTACGGGAGCCGGGCTCCGTCACCAACTTCAACTATGGGTAAGCTCCGTCCAGACTCCTACGAGAGCCGGACTTCGCACCTGACTTCAACTGCAGGAAGACTCCGCCCAGACTCCTACGGGAGTCGGGCTCCGTCACCAACTTCAACTGCGAGTAAGCTCCGTCTGGACTCTTACGGCAGCCGGACTTCGCACCAGACTTCAACTGCAGGAAAACTCCGTCCGGACTCCTACGGGAGCTGGGCTTTGTCACCAACTTCAACTGCGGATAAGCTCCGTCCGGACTCCTATGGGAGTCGGACTTCGCACCTGACTTCAACTGCAGGAAGACTCCGTCCGGACTCCTACGGGAGCCGGGCTCCGTCATCAACTTCAACTGCGGGTAAGCTCCGTCCGGACTCCTACGGGAGCCGGACTTCGCACCTGACTTCAACTGCAGTAAGACTCCGCTCGGACTCCTACGGGAGCCGGGCTCCGTCACCAACTTCAACTGTGGGTAAGCTCCGTCCGGACTCCTACGGGAGCCGGACTTCACACCTGACTTCAACTGCAAGAAGACTCCGCCCGGACTCCTACGGGAGCCGGGCTCCGTCACCAACTACAACTGCGGGTAAGCTCCGTCCGGACTCCTACGGGAGCCGGACTTCGCACCTGACTTCAACTGCAGGAAGACTCCGTCCGGACTCCTACGGGAGTCGGGCTCCGTCACCAACTTCAACTGCAGGTAAGCCCCATCTGGACTCCTACGGGAGCCGGACTTCGCACCTGACTTCAACTGCAGGAAGACTCCGTCCGGACTCCTACGGGAGCCGGGCTCCGTCACCAACTTCAACTGCGGGTAAGCTCCATCCGGACTCCTACGGGAGTCGGACTTCGCACCTGACTTCAACTGCAGGAAGACTCCGCCCGGACTCCTACGGGAGCCGGGCTCCGTCACCAACTTTAACTGTGGGTAAGCTCCATCCAGACTCCTACAGGAGCCGGACTTCGCACCTGACTTCAACTGCAGGAAGACTCCGCCCGGACTCCTACAGGAGCCGGGCTCCGTCACCAACTTCAACTGCGGGTAAGCTCCGTCCGGACTCCTACGGGAGCCAGACTTCGCACCTGACTTCAACAGCAGGAAGACTCCGCCCGAACTCCTACGGGAGCTGGGCTCCGTCACCAACTTCAACTGCGGGAAGACTCCGCCCGAACTCCTACGGGAGTCAGGCTCCATCGCCGACTTCAGCCATAAGAAGGACTCCGCCCGGACTCCTACGGGAGCCGGGCTCCATCACCGATTTCAACCTCAAGAAGGACTCCGCCTGGACTCCTACGGGAGTCGGGCCCCGTCACCGACTTCAACCGCAAGAAGGACTCCGCCCGGACTCCTACGGGAGCCGGGCTCCATCACCGACTTCAACTGCAAGAAGGACTCCGCCCGAACTCCTACGGGAGCCGGGCTCCATCACCGACTTCAACCGCAAGGACTCCGCCCGGACTCCTACGGGAGCCGGGCTCCGTCACCGACTTCAACCGCAAGGACTCCGCCCGGACTCTTACGGGAGTCGGGCTCCGTCACCGACTTCAACCGCAGGAAGGACTCCGCTCGGACTCCTACGGGTGCCGGGCTCCGTCACCGACTTCAACCGCAAGAAGGACTCCGCCCGGACTCCTACGGGAGCCGGGCTCCGTCACCGACTTCAACCGCAAGAAGGACTCCGCCCAGACTCCTACGGGTGTCGGGCTCCGTCACCGACTTCAACCGCAAGAAGGACTCCTCCCAGACTCCTACGAGAGCCGGGCTCCGTCACCAACTTCAACTGCGGGTAGCTCCGTCCGGACT
>NC_025999.2:32849479-32943396 GCF_000442705.2 Elaeis guineensis | reverse complement strand
GATCGCGAATCCCCCCAGGCCGGCCCGCGCTCGACACGTGTCCCACTCGCCACGGCAGGCGGCTAAAAGTGGCTGACGGTTGGCAGGGCCATTATTGCGTCGTGCCTGGGCCAGTGTACCAGTGGAGATTTCGAAGGGTCCCTTCGTATCATCCCGATTCGAAAAGACTCCAGCACGCGCACATTAAATGCCAAAATATCTGGGGGCGGTCGTGCGCAGGATTCGAGGGGACAACTTCGGCTATGCCAATCTCTCTGTACTTCCTTCATTCAAAATTCAAACTCGAAAGTAGGGGGACTGGTGTTGGATATAAAATACCCTCAGTCGAAGTTCTCAGCGGGATTGACCCTTGCAGGCTCCGTTCCCGACTTCAATTGCAGAAGGACTCTCCCTGGACTCCTATGGGAGCCGGGCTCCATCACTGACTTCAACCATAAGAAGGACTCCGCCCAGACTCCTACGGGAGCCGGGCTCCGTCACCGACTTCAACCGCAAGAAGGACTCCACCCAGACTCCTACGGGAGTCGGGCTCCGTCACCAACTTCAACTGCGGATAAGCTCCGTCCGGACTCCTACGGGAGCCAGACTTCGCACCTGACTTCAACTGCAGGAAGACACCGCCCGGACTCCTATGGGAGCCGGGCTCCGTCACCAACTTCAATTGCGGGTAAGCTCCGTCCGGACTCCTACGGGAGCCGGACTTTGCACCTGACTTCAACTGCAGGAAGACTCCGCCCGAACTCCTACGGGAGCCGGGCTCCGTCACCAACTTCAACTGCAGGTAAGCTCTGTTCGGACTCCTACGGGAGCCGGACTTCACACCTGACTTCAACTACAGAAAGACTCCGCCCGGACTCCTACGGGAGCCGGGCTCCGTCACCAACTTCAACTGCGGGTAAGCTCCATCCGGACTCCTACGGGAGCCGGACTTCGCACCTGACTTCAACTGCAGGAAGACTCCGCCCGGACTCCTACGGGAGTCAGGCTCCGTCACCAACTTCAACTGCGGGTAAGCTCCGTCCGGACTCCTATGGGAGCCGGACTTCGCACCTGACTTCAACTGCAGGAAGACTCCGCCCGGACTCCTACGGGAGTCGGGCTCCGTCACCAACTACAACTGTGGGTAAGCTCCGTCCGGACTCCTACGGGAGCCGGACTTCGCACCTTACTTCAACTACAGGAAGACTCCGCCCGGACTCCTACGGGAGCCGGGTTCTGTCACCAACTTCAACAGTGGGTAAGCTCCGTCCGGACTCCTACGGGAGCCGGACTTCGCACCAGACTTCAACTGCAGGAAGACTCCGCACAGACTCCTACGGGAGTCGGGCTCAGTCACCAACTTCAACTGCGGGTAAGCTCCATCCGGACTCCTACGGGAGTCGGACTTCGCACTTGACATCAACTGCAGGAAGACTCCGCCCGGACTCCTACGGGAGCCGGGCTCCGTCACCAACTTCAACTGCGGGTAAGCTCCGTCCGGACTCCTATGGGAGCCGACTTCGCACCAGACTTCAACTGCAGGAAGACTCCGCCCGGACTCCTACGGGAGCCAGGCTCCGTCACCAAATTCAACTGTGGGTAAGCTCCGTCCGGACTCCTACGGGAGCCGGACTTCGCACCTGACTTCAACTGCAGGAAGACTCCTCCCGGACTCCTACGGCAGCCGGGCTTCGTCACCAACTTCAACTGCGGGAAGACTCCGCCCGGACTCCTACGGGAGCCGGGCTCCGTCGCCGACTTCAGCCGCAAGAAGGACTCCGCCCGGACTCCTACGGGAGTCGGGCTCCATCACCGACTTCAACCGCAAGAAGGACTCTGCCCGGACTCCTACGGGAGCCGGGCCCCGTCATCGACTTCAACTGCAAGAAGGACTCCGCCAAGACTCATACGGGAGCCGAGCTCCGTCACCGACTTCAACCGCAAGAAGGACTCCACCCGGACTCCTACGGGAGCCGGGCTCCATCACCGACTTCAACCGCAAGAAGGACTCCTCCGGACTCCTACGGGAGCCAGGCTCCGCAACCGACTTCAACCGCAAGAAGGACTCCGCCCGGACTCCTACGGGAGCCGGGCTCCGTCACCGACTTCAACCGAAAGAAGGACTCCGCCCGGACTCCTACGGGAGCCGGGCTCCGTCACCAACTTCAACTATGGGTAAGCTCCGTCCGGACTCCTACGGGAGCTGGACTTTGCACCTGACTTCAACTGCAGGAAGACTCCGCCCGGACTCCTACGGGAGCCGGGCTCCATCACCAACTTCAACTGCGGGTAAGCTCCGTCCGAACTCCTTTTGGAGCCGGACTTCGCACCTGACTTCAACTGCAGGAAGACTCCGCCCGGACTCCTACGGGAGCCGGGCTCCATCACCAACTTCAACTGTGGGTAAGCTCCATCCGGACTCCTACGAGAGCCGGACTTCGCACCTGACTTCAACTGCAGGAAGTCTCCGCTCGGACTCCTACGGGAGCCGGGCTCCGTCACCAACTTCAACTGCGGGTAAGCTCCGTCCAGACTCCTACGGGAGCCGGATTTCACACCAGAGTTCAACTGCAGGAAGACTCCGCCCGGACTCCTACGGGAGCCGGGCTCCGTCACCAACTACAACTGCGGGTAAGCTCCGTCTGGACTCCTACGGGAGCCAGACTTCACACCTGACTTCAACTGCAGGAAGACTCCGCTCGGACTCCTACGGGAGCCGGGCTCCGTCACCAACTTCAACTGCGGGTAAGCTCCGTCCGGACTCCTATGGGAGCCGGACTTCGCACCTGACTTCAACTGCAGGAAGACTCTGCCCGGACTCCTACGGGAGCCGGGCTCCGTCACCAACTTCAACTGTGGGTAAGCTCCGTCCGGACTCCTACGGGAGCCGGACTTCGCACCTGACTTCAACTGCAGGAAGACTCCGCCCGGACTCCTACGGGAGCCGGGCTCCATCACCAACTTCAACTGTGGGTAAGCTCCGTCCGGACTCCTACGGGAGTCGGACTTCACACCTGACTTCAACTGCAGGAAGACTCCGCCCGGACTCCTGCGGGAGCCGGGCTCCGTCACCAACTTCAATTGCGGGTTAGCTCCGTCCGGACTCCTACGGGAGCCGGACTTCGCACCTGACTTCAACTGCAGGAAGACTCCGCCCGGACTCCTACGGGAGCCGGGCTCCGTCACCAACTTCAACTGTGGGAAGACTCCGCCCGAACTCCTACGGGAGCCAGGCTCCGTCACCGACTTCAGCCGCAAGAAGGACTCCGCCCGGACTCCTACGGGAGCCGGGCTCCGTCACCGACTTCAACCGCAAGAAGGACTCCGCCCGGACTCCTACGGGAGCTGGGCTCTGTCACCGACTTCAACCGCAAGAAGGACTCCGCCCGGACTCCTACGGGAGCCGGGCTCCGTCACTGACTTCAACCGCAAGAAGGACTCCGCCCGAACTCCTACGGGAGCCGGGTTCCGTCACCAACTTCAACTGCGAGTAAGCTCCGTCCGGACTCCTACGGGAGCCGGACTTCGCACCTGACTTCAACTACAGGAAGTCTCCGCCCGGACTCCTATGGGAGCCGGGCTCCGTCACCAACTTCAACTGCGGGTAAGCTCCGTTCGGAGTCCTACGGGTTTCGGACTTCACATCTGACTTCAACTGCAGGAAGACTCCGTCCGAACTCCTACGGGAGCCGGGCTCTGTCACCAACTTCAACTGCGGGTAAGCTCCGTCCGGACTCCTACGGAAGCCGGACTTCGCACCTGACTTCAACTGCAGGAAGACTCCACCCGGACTCCTACGGGAGCCAGGCTCCATCACCAACTTCAACTGCGAGAAGACTCCGCCCGAACTCCTACGGGAGCCGGGCTCCGTCGCCGACTTCAGCCACAAGAAGGACTCCGCCCGGACTCCTACAGGAGCCGGGCTCCGTCACCGACTTCAACCGTAAGAAGGACTCCACCCGGACTCCTACGGGAGCTGGGCCCCATCACCGACTTCAACCGCAGGAAGGACTCCACCCGGACTCCTACGGGAGCCGGGCTCCATCACCGACTTCAACCACAACCGCCCGGACTCCTACGGGAGCCGGGCTCCGTCACCGACTTCAACCGCAAAAGGACTCCGCCCAGACTCCTACGGGAGCCGGGCTCCGTCACCGACTTCAATCGCAAGAAGGACTCCGCCTGGACTCCTATGGGAGCCGGGCTCCGTCACCGACTTCAATCGCAAGAAGGACTTCGCCCGGACTCCTACGGGAGTCGGGCTCCGTCACCATCTTCAACTGCGGGTAAGCTCCGTCCGGACTTTTACGGGAGTCAGACTTCGCACCTAACTTCAACTGCTGGAAGACTCCGCCCAAGCTCCTACGGGAGCCGGGCTCCGTCACCAACTTCAACTGTGGGTAAGCTCCGTCCGGACTCCTACGGGAGTCGGACTTCGCACCTGATTTCAACTGCAGGAGGACTCCGCCCGGACTCCTACGGGAGGCGAGCTCCGTCACCGACTTCGACCGCAAGAAGGACTCCGCCCGAACTTTGCATCCAACTTTAATTGCAGGAAGACTCCGCCCGGGCTCCTACGAAAATCGAGCCTCATCCTCGATTTCGACTGCCGGTGAGCTCCGCCCAGACCCCTATGGGAGCCGGACTCCACCCCCGGCTGTGACTGAAGGAAGACTCCATTCGAACTCCTGCGAAAGCCGGATTTCGAGCTCCTCTTGGACAGATGGCTAATTACCTCTCTCCGCCAGACACTCCAGCTGGACTTCAGCCGGCAGACCTTCGCCCCCTGGCGCGCTGCAGTAACGGCCGTGATTCTGCTCCATTCCCTACGACAGATTCCACACGGCTCCACCACTCCACGACCCTGCTCCACCTCCTGCGATGGATTCCACATGGCTCCATCACTCCCTGGCAGGTCGTAATAATGGCCACGGTCCTGCTCCACTTCCTGCGACGGATATCGCACAATTTTCCTATCCTCTGGCAAGTCGCGACAACGGACGCCGCTCCGCTTCTCGTGGCAGACTCCACATGGCACACCCCGGTAGTAGCCACGGGTCCACCCCACTACTCTCCGCAATAAACTTTTCCTGACTCTGGGTGGCCCACTGCCAGACGGTTACAGGCATCACTATCAATTTGTTGCCCCCTCCGTCTATAAAAGGGAGAACCCCAGATACGTTATTCTATAAGCTCTCATTCTTTATCTAGAAACTCTGCTAAAATTTTCCGTTCGAGCACTCCATTCTTGTTGAGGTAGAGAACTGACTTGAGCGTCGGAGGGTCTTGCCGGAGCAACGCCACCTCCGGTTTAGACTTCCTTTGCAGGTCCCGGCGGTGACTGCGACTCCCTCGACTCCAGCTTCTCCGGTGCAAGCGGATTTTTGCACCAACAGTTTCCATTTTTCCTTCTCTAGGCTTTGTATTCTGTGATGATTATGGTGTGGGTGGACTTTGTGAAAATAGGTTGGATGATGGGGAAATCCATGGTTTCATTTGGAGCTTATTAGCATTATGCATGTCCATTTCTAAACTCTAATATTGTAAAACCAATTCTTTGGCCTTATTTTTTGGTTTCATTGTAGGATTAGGGTTTAATCATGGTTGTGATTTTCTAAGGGTTTTAGCCCTTTTGTAGCATTCTATAATTGGATTGTGGACCTTCAATTTCCTTTATAATTTTTTTGTTACTTTTTGATGCTTTTCTGTGGAAGTATTTTGTGGACTACTTCCATTGCAATTTTTGCTAAAAAATTGCCATTTATTTTGTAGGTCTTAAGTGTCTTTTATATCTTTGTATTTAATGGGGATCATGCATGCATACCTATGGCTAATTTGATCATCATGGTTGGCAATTTAGGTAGCCCATATTTATGAAAGGTTGCGCAGGAGTTTCATGCATATATTTCAAAATTTTTTAGCGGAAGAACATTAGATTAAACTATTTAATCTATAAATACATATAAAGCTCCTATAAATAGATCTATGACATGAATTTATATGTATAAAAATCTAAATATAAAATGACAAGCATGTAAACAAAAAAATAGCATTTAGTAATAGATCTAATCTACCACTTCTAGGGTTCTGAACCCAATACCTGAGCGTGGATAGTCGAACTTCACGATCAAAAATATAGATTTGAAAGTTTTTTCTAGTTGCTCACAGTCGCACAAGCGTTTGACCTTTATGGATGGTCCACACGAAGCCCTCGGACCGATCAGCCCTCTGTGGAAGTGCTAGCTCACGCAGTTGGCTTTTGATGGCAGATCTGATTTGATCTCTTCTTTCGATCACCTCAAACCTTTCTAATATCAAAGATAGATCAGAGAAGGATGCTGGATGATGAAGAAAAATCTGATGAAGATTTTTTTCTCTTTGATTTTTTTTCTCACCCAAAAATTCTAGAACAGTTCTAGGTCTTTCACCCAAGAGGAGATCGGTCTCCTTCTTTGTTCATGCCAAAGAAGATAGAAGCCCAACCAAACCTCATGCCCCAAAGAAGATTTTTGGCCCCTCTTTCCTCTGGTGTCTCACAGTAAAAAATTCTCTCTTATTGGTACACAAAATTATGGCCTTTTTATAGTTGTCGCACAAACCAGATTAGATAGGATAAGAGCTAGAGTTTGTTGCAATTCAAACTATTTTGAATTTCAATTTGACTCCAACCTTTTTTCACCCTTATTTGACTTAAAGAGAGACTTACCAAAAAAATTTGAGTATAGAAAATAATCAAAAATATTTTTTTTTCTCACACACAATGGGTGTCTTAAAAAGAAGCCAACGTGTGGAAGGATAGAGATAGGGTTTTAGATTGAAATTTAAATCATTTTAAATTCAATTCAAAATCAACCAAATCCTATTCTTAATGGAAGACAAAAGAAGGGTTAGCTTCTAGTTTTCTCATGCACAAACTAATTTTGTGTGGTGAGAAAAGATGTGAGACATTTTGGATGGCTCAAGGGAGAGAGTCTCATTCATTTGGGACTTTAGGATTTAACCAATTAGATTTCTTTCAAATCCAATCCAATTAGACCTAAATAAAATATGATGAACCTAATCTGATTAGGCTCCTATAATTTCAATTAAATTTGATCAAATTAATAAATTAATTAAACCATAGATTCGATCAAATCAAGATCATTTCTCTCTTACCGATTAGGTCATCTCATAACCTAATCAGACCTGACCTGATTAAATCCAATTCAATCAGACTTGATCTAGACTTCAATACTCAAGTAAATTAAGTTAATTAGTAATCTAATCACTAATTAATCCTCCATTAATGATAGAGTCCAAGTCTAGTGGGACTTTTCACCAGAGTCTCCGTCCAGTGAGACTCTTCAGTAGAGTCCCCATCCACTGGGACTCTTCATTAGAGTCTTCATCCACTGAGACTCTTCAGATTAGCCATGAGATCGGAGAAAAACTTCTAATGTATGTGACCCCATAGGTTCGAATCTAATCCAGTAGCACAGGAACAGATTCGTATACCAATCAGAGTAACCATCTAGTAATGGTACCTGACGTTCGAATAGGCTGAATGTATGCAAAGCAACACTCAAGAATCTATTTGGATATAGTTACCGTATAATTCATCTTTTTGACCCTTGATGCTAGGATGACTTAGAGTTTAAACTGTCAACTCTCAACAGTACATCCATTATGTGTCTCAACCTAATAAATCCTGTGACTCCTCACAAAGATTATCCTAGCCAAGGTCTTACTAAATTAAAACACAAAGCATTCTCTCCAATCCTTTGGAGTGGTTAATTCCATTTTGATTCATGCATCAACTTCACAAGTACTTGAATGTAACCAAAAACCTTCTGATCCTGAATTAAAAATTCAGGTAGTCCGATACCAAAGTACAGTGAGTTGCTTGCAAGTCACCGTAGTGATCTCAGGTCGGAGGGATACTTATATCCATATCCCTTCGGAGTGACTCTTGACAGCAGAGTGCTCCGAAGTTGGTTATATTCAGTAAAATATACTCTTATATTTTACTTGCATGTCGTACTAGTATCTCTATGCTCTTTGGTTAAGAGGACAACCAACCTATATGGTACATAACAACCTACACTTGATATATCTATCATCTTAGTAAAAGCATATCATTTGGTTACGAACTCATTTAAAGATTAAATGATAAATTCTTCTTTATCGATTTAAAATAGTCCTAAAGACTTTCATCATAATACAGAAGTTCGATATAGAAGATGTACAAGTTTATGATGAAAAATTATCAAATAAATATTTTATTAATTAATTCATATACAATTACATCAATAAGCTCAACCGTTAACAGACTAATGACTAATTTTGGGACATAATTTCCAACAATTTCTACTTGGATTAAAGCCAATCGGTACAATATCGTATACCCATCTTTGATTTATAATCTTCAAACTCCTTGACACCGAGGGCTTTAGTAAATGGATCGATCAGATTCTTCTTTCTGTTGATCTTCTGAAGCTCGACATCATCTTGATCCACGATCTTCCAAACTAGGTGGTAGGGCATAGAATGTGCTTGGTCTGTTGATGTGACTTCGATTCCTTCACTTAAGCAATGGTGCAAGTGCTATCGCAGTACAACAAGATGGAGCCATCAAGGAAGGGTGCCACACCGAGCTCATTAATGAATTTTTGTAACCACACAGCTTTTTTTACAGCATCAGATGTCACGATATATTCTACCTCACAAGTAGAGTCGGCTATAGTGTACTGTTTGAAACTCTTTCAGCAGATTGCTCCATCATTTAGGATATAAATATATTTCGATATGCTCTTATTGTCGTCATAATCCAACTAAAAATTGGAGTATGTAAACCCCACAAGTTTTAAGTTGAATTCTTCATAGATAAGCCACTGATCCTTTGTATTTCTTAAATACTTAAGGATGGTCTTTACGACCTTCCAGTGATCCTCACCTGGATCGGACTGGTATCTGCTCACTATCCCTAGTGAGTATGCCACGTTCGATCACATACATATCATGACGTACATAATAGATCTCACTACCGAAGCATATGAAATTCTACTCATACACTCTCTCTTGAGGAGTTGTCAGATAATTGCTCTTCGAGAGAGAAATTCTTTGGCCTATCGGAAGATAGCCTTTCTTGAAATTCTCCATACTGAACTTTTTCAGTACAGTATCAATGTATGTCGACTGGGATAATCCAAACAATCTTTTAGATCTATTTCTATAGATCTTCATCCCAAGGATGAAGGATGCTTCTTCCAAGTCCTTCATTGAGAACTGTGATGACAATCAAATTTTTATTTCTTGTAATGCAGGGATGTCATTTTCGATTAAGAGAATATCATCCATATATAAAATAAAAAATACTATCACTGAGTTATTAACCAACTTGTATATGCAGTGTTCTTCTCCACTCTTAATGAAGCCATATATTCTAATCACTTTATCAAAATGCATGTTTCAACTCTGAGATGCCTGCTTAAGTCCATAAATGGACTTCTGAAGCTTGCATACCTTAGACTCATCTGTGGATATGAAACCTTCAGATTGTATCATATACACTTTTTTTTCAGCTCTCCATTTAGGAAGACTATTTTCATATCCATTTGCCAGATTTATAATCCAGATATGCTGCTTTCATAAGCATGATCCGAATAAACTTGAGCATTGCCACAGGAGAAAATATCTCATTCAATACCATAATGCTGACGGTAATCTTTGGCAACCAGATGAATTTTATAGATCTCCACCTTCTTGTCTGCACCCCTCTTCTTTTTGAAGATCCATTTACACCCTATAGATTTTATCCCTTCAGGTGGGTCAACCAATGTCTCTACATTGTTGACTTTCATGGATTTCATTTCAAATTTTATGACTTTCAGCCACTTATCAGAGTTAGACCTCTGTATCACATCTATATAGGTGATCGGATCCTTATTATTCTCATCGAGTTCAATTGGATCACCATCCCAATCAAGAAATTGTAGTATCTATCCGCTTGACACGGTACTCTATCGGATCTCCTTAAAGATATTTCTACAACAGATTCTGGATTGATCTAATCAAATCCAACTCTATAGGTTTATTAAATTGTGTCGGATCTTCTACCAATCAAACTTCATCAAGTTTAACCTTTGAGACATTAGTTCCTTCTTTAAAGAATTTTTTTCTAAAAAGACTATCCTATTGCTGATAAATACCTTCTACTCATCAGCAAGATAGAAGTAATATCCCTTGATCTCTTTTGGATATCCTACAAATAGATACTTGTCAGACCTAGGTTCAAGCTTATTAGTTTTCATACGTTTGACATAAGCCGGACATCCCCAAATCCTAAGGTGAGAGAGTGCTAGCTGATGATCTATCCATATCTCATATGATGTTTTACTTACGGACTTATTCAAAATTTTATTTAAAATATAATAAGCCGACTGGAGTGTATATCCTCAAAAGGAGCTCGGCAGACTTGCAAAGCCTATCATGGATCGAACCATGTCTAACAGGATTCGATTCCTCCTTTTCGAAATATCGTTATGCTGTGGTGTTCTAGGAGGGGTCCATTGTGAGAGAATCTCATTCTCTTTTAAGTATGTCAGAAACTCACTGAAGAGGTATTCTCCTCTTCAATCGGACTAAAGAGTTTTAATACTCTTTCCAGTTTATTTTTCTGTTTCATTACGGAATCATTTGAATATTTCAAATGATTCTGACTTATGTGTCATTAAGTAGACATGCCCATACCTCGATAGATCGTCTGCAAATGTAATGAAATAATTGTAGGAACCAGATCTAGGGTTTCAGGGTTAGATCTTGAAACTTTTTCAAGATCATACAGCAGAAGACTAAAATAAATCAAAATTTATTTTCTAAAATCAGAGAATCCCTAGATCTAAGATCCTATTACATGATTATTATATAGTATTAAATCAAAATTAAAATATATAAATATAGCATGAACTACATGTTGATCATATCAACATGTTTCTATACTACATCTAATGTATGTATTAAACAATAGATCAGATCTATTACCTTGTAGGTTAGACGCTCTAACCTCGCTGATCCGGGCTTGAGGATGATGTTGCAAGCCGCACATGCATCCGGCCTCTAGGAGTCATCCACACGAGCCCACGAATCTCGATCAGAAGTCCTGCTTCAGGAAATCAGCACAGTATGCTAGTACTGCGCTGATCCTTCTTTGATGGTTGATCAGGTGCCTCCTTCTTGATTTGGACTCTTTCAAAGATGAAAAGTAAAAGGAGGAGTTTCAGATCTGAGACGCTCTCAGAAAACTCAAGATGGAGGGAGGAAAGATATGAAAACAAAAAACCCTAGAAGAAGACCCTCTTTTTCTTCACATTTTTCTCTCTAGACACCCTAACTTGCATCTTTTATATCTCCACGACCTAAAGGTATTTCTCTTTATTTTTAGATGGCATAAAGGTCTCTCAAATCCCTATCTTCTCCTAAAATTTCATAAAGAAACTCATTTTATACAGAGAGATATGATAGAGTCCTTGTCTAGGTCAAATACCTAGTCAAGGCTTATCCAAACATGGCAAGTTAAGGGGCGCCCAACTCTTGAGCACCTCCTCCATATTTTCATACATGGATCATCAGAAAAGAGTGCACAATGTGTACCCTAAAAGCTATAAAAATTTAAAAAAAAATTTGGATAAATTCGGTGCAAAATTGAAAGAGTTTTGGATTTCTAAAACTCTATCTCATAGAATTCGAAATCCAAACTTATTCCTTTTTGATTTGATCCAAACCACCTTTCATGTAAGAAAGAAGAGAGAAAACCTTTTGTGAACATGGGAGAGACCTGGGAGAGGGCTTTTGTTGCACAAAATAAGTGGAGATTGGCGTTGAATAAGAGAGAGGGCGTGGGGAAGGCTTATGTGGTGCAAGGTGGAATCCTAGTCTTATTAGGATTCTATCTCATGACTTGTTTTAATTTGGTTTTCCAAACTAAATCAAACCAAAATTAGATCAACCTAATTAAAATAGGTCTTAACCCAATTAAGAATATAATTTAATCAGATTAAATTAGATTTAAATCTGATTTAATTTTCTAATCAAATTAGAAATTAGATTGACCCAAGTCCTAGTTGAACTAGGACTAGTTTTTCCTTGCACTTGGCTTATCCAATAAACCAATTGGACTTGATCCAATCAAGCCCAAACTAAATCTAATTAAATTATATTTAATTAGACTTAATCTCAGACCATTGGCTTAATCAAATTAAGTCAATTAGCAATCGAATTGCTAATCGATCCTCCTGCAACACTTGCACTGGGTTAAATGTCAATCGTATTGATCATTTAACCCTAGAACGATTCTTAATCGTTGATCAACCATCCGATCGGATCATGAACTCTAATGTGTGTGACCTCATAGGTCCGAACCTAAGCTGATAGCATAGGAACAAATTTCTATACCAATCGAAGTGACCATCTAGCAATGGTACCCGACGACCGGATAGGTCGAATGTATAGAACAACATCCTTAGAACCCATGCGGATATAGCTTTCATATAATTCATCCCCTTGACCAAAATGATCATAGGACACCCAAGAGTTCAACTGTCAACTCTGATCAGGTTGTCCACATTGTATTTCAAAATATCAAATCCATCTGATGGATTATCCTGGCCAAAGTTTTGCTAAATTGAAATACAGCGACTCATTCTTCTCCAACTCTTGGAGTGGTCAATCCCATCTCGATCACACTCTGACTTCGCAAGTACTTGACTGTGCCCAGAAGCTTTCCATTCCTGAATTAGAAATTCAGTTAGTCCAGTACCAAAGCACAGTGAGTTGCTTGCAAGTCACTGAGGCGATCTCAAGTCTAAGGGATACTTATACCTATATCCCATCAGAGACATTTTCGACAGCAGAATACTCTGGAGTTGGTCACGTTCAATGATGATGTACCCTTACATCTCATCTGTATGCTATATCAGTATCTCCACACTCCTTGGTTAAGAGGACAATCAACCCATATGGCTTACAGCGACCTATGCTCGATAGAAGTTGTCGTCCTTATTAACAGCTTATCATTTGGTCGTGAACAGTTTTAAGGACTAATCGATAAATCCTCTCTTTATCAAACTTAAATAGTCCTAAGGACTTCATCATAACAACGGAGTTCATTAGAAGATGAAAGCTTATAATGAAGATGCCAAATATATTTTATTTATTAACAAATCAATTACAATACTTGGTTGCTCAACCGTCAACAGCTTGACGATTGGCTTTTTGGGACACATTTTCAACAACTCCCACTTGTCCTAAAACCACTCGGCACAGTATCTAATACCCATCTTCGACTTGTGGTTGTCGAACTCCTTTATCGCTAGGGCTTTAGTGAAGGAGTCGGTAGGTTCTCCTTTTCGTCGATCTTCTGAAGGTCGACGTGACCTCGATCCACGATCTCTCAAACCAAGTGAAAGCGGTGCAAGTTGTGCTTCGTCCATTGATGTGCTTTGGGTTCCTTCGCCTGAGCTATGGCATCAGTGCTGTCGTAGTAGAGCAGGACCGGACCATCGAGGGAGGGTGCTACTCCGAGCTCGTTGATGAATTTCCTCAGCCACACAGCTTCCTTCGCGGCATCCGATGCTGCGATGTACTCCACTTCACAAACAGAGTCTGCCACAGTATGCTGCTTGAAACTCTTCCTGCAGATGGCTCCACCATTCAGAGTAAAGATATAACTCGACATGCTCCTGCTGTCATCATGGTCAGATTGGAAGCTAGAGTCTATGAACCCCACAAGTTTCAGATCTGACTCGCCATAAACCAACCATTGGTCCTTAGTATTTCTCAAATACTTAAGGATGGCTTTAACCACTTTCCAATGATTTTCTCTAGGATCAGATTGGTATCTACTCACTACTCCTAGTGAGTATGCCACATCTGGTCTTGTACATGTCATGGCATATATGATAGATCCCACGGCTGAAGCATATGGGACTCTACTCATATGCTCTCTCTCTTCAGGAGTTGTCGGACAATCCTTCTTAGAGAGAAATTTCATGGTCTATCGGTAGATAGCCCTTCTTGGAATTCTCCATGCTGAACCTCTTCAGCACAGTGTCTATGTACATGGACTGGGATAACCCAAGCATCCTTTTAGATCTATCCCTATAGATCTTCATCCCTAGGATGTAGGATGCTTCACCCAAGTCCTTCATAGAGAACTGTGATGACAACCAAACTTTTATTCCCTGTAGTGCGGGGATGTCATTTTCGATTAAGAGAATGTCATCCACGTACAAGACAAAGAATACCACAACTGGACCATTTGCCCATTTATAGATGCAGGGCTCTTCTCCATTCTTAATGAAGCCATACGTTTTGATCACCTTATCAAAATGCATGTTCCAACTCCGAGAAGCTTGCTTCAGTCCATAAATGGATCTCTGAAGCTTGCACACCTTGGACTCATCTGTGGATGTAAACCCCTCAGGTTGTATCATATACACCTCTTCAGTCAGCTCTCCATTCAGGAAAGCTGTCTTTACATCCATTTGCCAGATCTCATAATCCAGATGGGCAGCTATTGCAAGCATTATCCGAATGAATTTGAGCATTGCCACAGGAGAAAACATCTCATCATAGTCAATACCATAACGTTGACGATACCCCTTGGCGACCAGACGGGCTTTATAGGTCTCCACCTTTCCGTCTGCCCCTTTTCCTTTTGAAGACCCATTTACACCCAATGGGTTTAACTCCTTCAGGTGGGTCAACCAATGTCCATACATCGTTGACCTTCATGGACTCCATTTCGGATTTCATGGCTTCAAGCCATTTCTTAGAATCAGGTCTCTGCATTGCATCCATATAGGTGATCAGATCCTCATTATTCTCGTCAAGTTTGATGGGATCACCATCCCGGATCAAGAAATCGTAGTATCTGTCCGGCTAACGTGGTACTCTACAAGATCGCCTTAATGGTACAGGTATATTGAGCTCCGGATCTGATCTAATCATATCCGACTCAGGTTCAGCTATTGGTGTCGGTCCTTCTACCTATTGAACTTCATCAAGTTCAACCTTAGAGGCAACGGTTCCTTCACAAGGAACTCCTTTTCTAAAAAGATTGCCTTAAGGCTGAAGAACATCTTTTGTTCATCAGCATGGTAGAAAAAATATCTTTTTGTCTCTTTGGGGTACCTTATGAATGAGCATTTGTCAGACCTAGGTCCAAGTTTGTCTGTGACTAATCGTTTGACATAGGTCGGGCACCCCCAGACCCTAAGGTGTGAAAGTGCTGGCTTACGTCCCGTCCATATCTCATATGAAGTTTTAATTACAGACTTACTTGGAATCCTATTTAATAGATAACAGGCCGATTCGAGTGCATATCCCCAGAAGGATATCGGCAAGCTAGCAAAATCCATCATGGATCGGACCATGTCTAACAGAGTCCGATTCCTCCTTTCAGACACACCATTATGCTGTGGTGTTCCTGGAGGAGTCCATTGGGAGAGAATCTCATTCTCCTAGATATGTAAAAAATTCATTAGAAAGGTATTCTCCTCCTCGATCAGATCGAAGAGTTTTAATACTCTTTCCAGTTTATTTTTCTACTTCACTTCGAAATCATTTGAACATTTTAAATGAATCCGACTTATGTTTCATCAGATAGACATATCCATATCGGGATAGGTCATCCGTGAAAGTTATGAAGTAGAAATATCCATCTCTAGCACTGATGCTCATGGGCCCTCATACATCAGTATGTACTAGGCCCAAGAGCTCAGTAGCTCTTTCACCTTTTTCAGTAAAAGATGACTTGGTCATTTTACCAAGAAGACAGGACTCACAGGTTGGAAGTAATTCACAATCACTGACTTCGAGGATTCCCTCTTGAGTCAACCTGTTTATTCTGTTTTTGTTTATATGACCTAGCCTACAGTGCCATAAGTAGATATCTAACACACTATCTAATCTAGGGTGCTTGCCAGTAGAATAGACTCTTATCAGGCTTGATCTTTTTTGGTCTAGCTCTGCACAGATGTCCCAGCCTGAACTTGAACCTTCTTGACTTTCTTCTTCTTGTTCTTCTTCCCTTTCTTAAAAGGTTGAGAACCAGAAGACGAACCTCCCACTAAGTTCACCGACTCCTTGTGAAGTTGGTGATCTTTCTCAAAGTTCTGAAGCAACCCTAGTAACCCGTGGTAGTTTACTTCAGGCTTTGTCATTCTATAATGAGTGAGGAATGGGAGATAAGACTTGGGCAGCGAGTTCAGTATTGCATCTTTCCCAAGCTACTCATGCAAGGGAAAGCCGAGCTTGCTCAATCATTCCATCAGCTCGATCATGTATAATACATGATCAATGATAGAGGCATCATCCCGTATTTTGGCGTTGAAGATGGCACTACTAGTCTTGTGCCTTTCTACGTCATCGGATGTGCCAAAGGCATCCTCCAACACTTGACGCATGTCCTTTGGCTGAGCCGTCTCGAATCTGCGACTGAACTCGTCGCTCATGACAACCAGCATGATACAGCGCACCATGGTCCGATCACTGAGCCACTTCTGGTAAGTGTCTCTGACTGTTTCACGTGCATTGGCAGCTGGCTCCTCAGGTGCAGGATCCATTATCATATATAGGATCCATTCATGCTTCAGGACTATCTTCAACTTTCAGTACCAGCTACCGAAGTTGGGTCCCACCAACTTATCATTGTCTAACAATGATCAGAGCGATAGGGAAGTGGCCATATTTACACAAAGGAGAACCATAACCTAATTAGTAATTGATTCATTAAACCTAAAGATTTGGACTTTAATCAAAAGGTTTCTCCCACTATTTTATTCGAATTGGTAGCCTCTACCTCCAACTCGAGGAATTACCTTAATTCCTTAGCGGGTACTAGAATCCACTTAGACTGCACACAAGCCCAACTTTGGTTGGTCAACCCATGTACATCTAAGGGTAGGTTCATAACCAATTGTTTCTCTAAACAATTTCTAGTAATTTTAATTTTTCCCCAGAAACCTAATCAGTAGGCTTTGGCCTCCACTGTAAGGATCCGGTTAGGTCCAACCATTAACATGATCATACTTGGTGTATCTAACCAACGAATGATTAAGCCCAACTTTGGTTGGCTCACCTAACCACCATTAGAGAGACACTTCCAAGTCATCATATGATGAGTGATAATTCCATTAGTCAACAAGCACCAGGCCTTTGGATCTGCAATGATTATTGAGTTAATGGACTTATTATCAAACACCTTAATGGGAGGCTATGACTCAGTTATCACCATAACTTTGTCATTTTAAGGACCTAATAATTTTAGAAGATTTAAATAATTTAGAGGATGAGGTCAGATGAACCAGCTTATCGTGATCCTCCCACTGGCTTCACCAAGTCAGCTTAAGGGAGACCATTAAAAGGGCTGGTCTAGGAGCACCTAAATCAGTCACACTGATTTACCTAGCTGACATGGGTCAGCTCGAATAGTCAAGTGATCCGATCAAAACATAATTTCGCCAAGAGACCAGGTAAGTTCGATCAGTGGGAGGGTCTGCCAAAGCTTGCCTTAGACACCATCAGAAATGGCCAGGTAAGCGGGCTCCCAATTAAAAACCACCGATCTGGTTTACCTTAGACACCAATTGGTTTAATTAGTTTCGATTAGATCAACCTAATAGTTTGTGTTAGACCGCTTAGCTAAGAATCAAGTCCATTTGGTTCTCGTTAAAGACATGGACTTGACCAACTACAACTATTGTAATTGATCTAGAGAATCCTTGACCTAATCTAAGACAACAATTGATTAGATTTAGTCAATTCTCTAATTAAGTCCATCTTTAATCTAACCATAGGTCTAACCCAATTAATGGACCTAATTCCCACTAACCCATTAATCCAATGTGTTATGATTTGTGTCTTAGGTTCTTCAATTCACAATCCTAGAACCTAATCAAATAACTTCTTAATTCTTAATTAAGTTTTGGGCTGAGGGTTGGGTTTGGCTTTTCAAAAAATAATTTTTATATATGTAAAATAATTTTATAATATGATTCTACCAACCATATTGCATGTTTGATTCATAATCAAGATACAAGTGAAATAAACATGAAACTACTTTAGATCTAATCTAAACAGGTTCATGTAATTGAAACAATTTCAACTTTAAACAATTTCTTTGCACAAAAATTATTAACAAAGAGATTTTATTTTAGATTTAAATATCTTTTAAATCTAATAAATTATAAATTTAATCTAGATCATATCTAACAAATTTATGATTAAAGCTAGATCTACACAAACTAGGACAACCTTTGCACTGTAAGGGGTAAACCTTACAGCAGGACAACCTTGCAATTTGTGATTGATCTAAAATTTTAATTTTAGATTTAATAATTAGATTATAAATTAGATCTAATCTAAAAAATAATCTAAGCATGTATAAATAATCATGTAATAAAGAATCTGGCTCTGATACCAATTGTAGGAACCAGATCTAGGGTTTCAGGGTTAGATCTTGAAACTTTTTCAAGATCATACAGCGGAAGACTAAAATAAATCAAAATTTATTTTCTAAAATCAGAGAATCTCTAGATCTAAGATCCTATTACATGATTATTATATAGTATTAAATCAAAAATTAAAATATATAAATATAGCATGAACTACATGTTGATCATATCAACATGTTTCTATACTACATCTAATGTATGTATTAAACAATAGATCAGATCTATTACCTTGCAGGTTAGACACTCTAACCTCGCTGATCCGGGCTTGAGGATGATGTTGCAAGCCGCATACGCATCCAGCCTCTAGGAGTCATCCACACGAGCCCACGAATCTCGATCAGAAGTCCTGCTTCAGAAAATCAGCACAGTATGCTAGTACTGCGCTGATCCTTCTTTGATGGTTGATCAGGTGCCTCCTTCTTCTTAATTTAGACTCTTCCAAAGATGAAAGTAAAAGGAGGAGTTTTAGATCTGAGACACTCTCAGAAAACTCAAGATGGAGGGAGGAAAGATATGAAAACAAAAAACCCTAGAAGAAGACCCTCTTCTTCTTCACGTTTTTCTCTCTAGACACCCTAACTTGCATCTTTTATATCTCCAAGACCCAAAGGTATTTCTCTCTAATTTTTGGATGGCACAAAGGTATCTCAAATCTCTATCTTTTCTAAAATTTTACAAAGAAACTCATTTTATACAGAGAGATATGATAGAGTCCTTGTCTAGGTCAAATACCTAGTCAAGGCTTATCCAAATATGGCAAGTTAAGGGGCGTCCAACTCTTGAGCACCTCCTCCATATTTTCATGCATGGATCACCAAAAAAAAGTACACAATATTACCCTAAAATCCATAAAAATTTAAAAAAAAATTTGGATAAATTCGGTACAAAATTGAAAGAGTTTTGGATTTCTAAAACTCTATCTCATAGAATTCGAAATCCAAACTTATTCCTTTTTGATTTGATCCAAACCACCTTTCATGTAAGAAAGAAGAGAGAAAACCTTTTGTGAACGTGGGAGAGACCTGGGAGAGGGCTTTTGTCACACAAAATAAGTGGAGATTGACGTTGAATAAGAGAGAGGGCGTGGGGAAGGCTTATGTGGTGCAAGGTGGAATCCTAGTCTTACTAGGATTCTATCTCATGACTTGTTTTAATTTGGTTTCCCAAACCAAATCAAACCAAAATTAGATCAACCTAATTAAAATAGGTCTTAACCCAATTAAGAACCTAATTTAATCAGATTAAATTAGATTTAAATCTGATTTAATTTTTAATCAAATTAGAAATTAGATTGACCCAAGTCCTAGTTGAACTAGGACTAGTTTTTTCTTGCACTTGGCTTATCCAATAAATCAATTGGACTTGATCCAATCAAGCCAAACTAAATTTAATTAAATTATATTTAATTAGACTTAATCTCAGACCATTGGCTTAATCAAATTAAGTCAATTAGCAATCGAATTGCTAATCGATCCTCCTGCAACACTTGCACTGGGTTAAATGTCAATCGTATTGATCATTTAACCCTAGAACGATTCTTAATCGTTGATCAACCATCCGATCGGATCATGAACTCTAATGTGTGTGACCTCATAGGTCCGAACCTAAGCCGTAATATAGGAATAAATTTCTATACCAATCGAAGTGACCATCTAGCAATGATACCCGACGACCGGATAGGTCGAATGTATAGAACAACATCCTTAGAACCCATGCGGATATAGTTTTCATATAATTCATCCCTTGACCAAAATGATCATAGGACACCCCAGAGTTCAACTGTCAACTCTGATCAGGTTGTCCACATTATATTTCAAAATATCAAATCCATCTGATGGATTATCCTGGCCAAGGTTTTGCTAAATTGAAATACAGCGACTCATTCTTCTCCAACTCTTGGAGTGGTCAATCCCATCTCGATCACACTCTGACTTCGCAAGTACTTGACTGTGCCCAGAAGCCTTCCATCTCTGAATTAGAAATTCAGTTAGTCCAGTACCAAAGCACAGTGAGTTGCTTGCAAGTCACTGAGGCGATCTCAAGTCTAAGGGACACTTATACCTATATCCCATCAGAGACATTCTCGACAGCAGAATACTCTGGAGTTGGTCACGTTCAATGATGATGTACCCTTACATCTCACCTGTATGCTATACCAGTGTCTCCACACTCTTTGGTTAAGAGGACAACCAACCCATATGGCTTACAGCGACCTATGCTCGATAGAAGCTGTCGTCCTTATTAACAGCTTATCATTTGGTCGTGAACAGTTTTAAGGACTAATCGATAAATCCTCTCTTTATCGAACTTAAATAGTCCTAAGGACTTCATCATAACAACGGAGTTCATTAGAAGATGAAAGCTTATGATGAAGATGCCAAATATATTTTATTTATTAACAAATCAATTACAATACTTGGTTGCTCAACCGTCAACAGCTTGACGATTGGCTTTTTGGGACACATTTTCCAACAATAATAATATCCATCTCTGGTACTGATGTTCATCAATCCACATACATCAGTAAATATCAGATTTAGAACTTTACTAGCTCGCTCACCTTTTTTAGTAAAAGATGACTTGATCATTTTCTCAAGAAGACAAGACTCACAGGTTGGAAGTGATTCACAATCACTGATTTTGAAGATTTTTTCTTGTGTCAACCTGTTTATTCTGTTCTTGTTCACATAACCTAACCTACAGTGCCAAAGGTAGATATCAGAGACATCACTAATTCGAGGATGTTTGTTGGACGTATTATTATATTAATAAATTATGATAATATATAAATACCATTATTCACCTGTCCATTCATCATATTAACACCATTCATAATGATATTAAAATTATTTTTTTTATTAAAATTTCATAACCGTACATGATCAAGAGGCCTACAAAAATAATGTTCAATAAAAAAGGATAAAAGTGACATTCACTAAGAACAATTATATTCGACTTGAATACAAACTTAATAATTCCTAACGTTAGAATTAAACTGATCTTTCATCTTCAATATTGAGGAATCTTTCACCTTCTTCAAATCTCCTACTGACCTGCGACCCTGCAACAAATTATAAATATTAAAAAGACTTTCGATATCTAATACCCAGATAGTAGAATCATAAATTGAGAAATTATAAGGTGTTATCATATATAATTATCTTGTCCAGCAACAACTTGCTTCTTTCTCGGCCTGTTCAGATCCAAGCAGGTAATATAATGAAGATAATTCCTCTTTTAGTGCCCTTGCTTCTTACAGTAGAAGCATTTCGCCTGACTCTGATCGAACTTGGATCTTTTGGTCTGACTGGGCTTGGGTGCCCCAGCACTTTGCATCCTTTTTTTATTCTTCTTTTCTTTCTTAAAAGATCGACGTCCAGAAGAAGACTCTCCCACTGTATTTACTGACTCTTTATGGAGCTGATGATCCTTCTAAAGTTCTGCAGCAATTCCAACAAACTGTGATAATTGACTATAGGTTTTGTCATTGAAAATAAGTAAGAAAAGGAAGGTAGGATTTAGACAGAGAGTTCAAAATGGCATCTTTCTCCAACTGCTCATGCAAGAGAAAGTCGAGCTTACTTAAGCGCTCAATCATCTTGATCATGCACAGTACATGATCGGTGATTGACGCTCCTTCTCTCATTCGAGTGTTGAAGATGGCATAACTAGTCTTGTGCCTCTCAACATCATCGGGTGTGCCAAAAGACTCGTTCAATATTTATAACATGTCCTGTGGTGAGCATTCTCGAAACGACAGCTAAACTCATCATTCATTGCTGCCAACATAATACAACGAACCGTAGTTTGATCATTGAGCCACTTCTGATAAGTATCTCTGACTGTGCTACGTGCGTTTGGAGCTGGTTTTTCAGGTGTCGGATCTGTCAATACATACAAGATCCATTCGTGCTTCAAGATATTTTGAGCTTTCGATACCAGCTATCAAAATTTGATCCTATCAATTTATCACATCTAATAATGATCAGAGCGACAAGGTGGTAACCATAACTGTAAAAAAAAAATTAAAATCTAATTAGTATATGAATTAATTAAGCCTAAAGATATGAATTTTAGTCTAAAGGTTCTCTCACTATTTTATTCGATTTGATAGTCTCTACCTCCAATTCGAGGAATTACACTAATTTCTTAATAGGTACTAGAATCTACATGGACTACACATGGGTCCGAGTATGGCTTGGCTAACTCTTGTGCACCCATGGATAGGTTCTTAACTAATTATTTCATTAAACAATTTCTAGCATTCAATTTTATCCCAGACATCTGTTCAGCAGGCGTGTGGTGCCTCTAGTAAAAGTCTGGTTAGGTCCAACCATTAACATACCAGAATTTAGTACATCTGACAAACGAATGATCAGGCCTGAGTATGGCTTGACCAACCTGATGATCATCAGAAAGACATAACTAAATTAATTTATTATGAATGATAATTCTGACAGCTAAATGAGCACCAGATGGTGGCACCTCCAATGATCATCTAAACTGTTGGACTCATTATCATCCAACTTAATGGAAGACTATGATATAGTTAGCATCATAACTATTTCATTTTAGAAACTTAATAATTTTAAAGAATTTAATTAATTGAATTGAGAGATGAGAAGAGACTTGACCAGTTAATTTAATCCTCCCACTGACTTCACCAAGTCAGATTAAAAAAGATCAGGCATAAGGTGGTCCAGCCAACTAGTCATGAATCCTCTCACTAACTTTACCAAGTCATAAAGAGGACTCAAGATAAGTTAAACTAGGGGCACCTAAATCAGTCATACTGATTTTCTAGTTAGTATGGATCAACCCCAATCATTAAGTAATCTAATCAAAATATGATTCACCATATTGGCCAGATAAGTGAGATCGGTGGAAGGGATATGCCATTAACTCGATATAGATTCAATCTATGTGAATAGCTCTCAATTAATGACCATCGATCAAAGCTGTCATACTTACCTTAGACACCAACTGGTTAGTCATTTTTAATTTGATCAACTTATAGACTTGGATTCGACCACGGAGCCATGATCAAAGTTCATATTGGTCTAATCAAAGATGTGGATTTGACCAACTATAACTATTGAAATTGATCAAGAGAAAAAATTGATCCAATCAGAATTAACTTTTAATTAAATTTGATCAATTACTAACATGATCCATTATCAATAATTTCTAAACCTAGGTCTAACCCAATTAAATGGACTTGACTCGAGCTAAATCATTAACCCATGAATTATGAAATTAATGTCTTAGATCTTTGATTCTCAAATCTAGATCACTTAATTCTTAATTAAGTTTTGGGCTGACATGGGTTTGGGTTCGATGTTTGAAAATAGTTTTAATTTTATAAAATATTTTTACAATCTATCATCTAATGATCAAAATATTAATTTTAGATATAATATATATTATTTTAGATCTAAAATAAAATTTTAAATTTTTTTCAATATTCATCATCATAGAAAAGACTGTGCAGCATCCTTACATGTCATAGGAGATCCCAACGAATGGATAAGTAGAGTTACGAAACTCTGATTTCTCCTATGATCGGATGGATATAAGGATCTATCCAATCAGATTACTATATTACTCAGATGTTAAATTAAATATTTAGATCTAATTTAAATAATTAAAATTAGATTATATACAAAAATAAATTCATGTCATAAGAAAACTTGGTTCTGATACCATTGAAAGGTTGCGTAGGAGTTTCATGCATGCATTTCAAAAAATTTTAACAGAAGAATATTAGATTAAACTATTTAATTTATAAATACATGTATAAGATCTGATTTAAAACTTCTATAAACGGATCTATGATATGAATTTATATGCATAAAAATCAAAATCTAAAATGACAAGCATGTGAATCAAAAAATAGCATTTAGTAATAGATCTAATCTACCACTTATAAGGTATCGAACCCAATACCTAAGCATGGATAGTCGAACTTCATGATCAAGAATGTAGATCTAAAATTTTTTTTAGTCACTCATAGCTGTACAAGCATCTGACCTCTATGGATGGTCCACACGAAGTCCTCGGACCGATCAGCCCTCTGTGGGAGTGCTAGCTCGTGCAGTCGGCTTTTGATGATAGATCTAATTTGATTTCTTCTTTCAATCACCTCTATTTTTTTGATGTTGAAGATGGATCAGAGGAGGATGCTGGATGGTAGAGAAAAATTGATGAAGACTCTCTTCTCTTTGATGTTTTCCTCATCCAAAAATTCTAAAATAGTTCTAGGTCTCTCATCCGAAAGGAGGTCAGTCTCCTTCTTTGTTCACGCCAAGAAAGATAGAAGCCCACCCAAACCTCACACCCAAAAAAGGTTTTTGGCCTCTCTTTCCTCTGATATCTCACAGTGAAAAATTCTCTCTTATTGGTGCACAAAATTATGGCCTTTTTATGGTTATCGCACAAACTAGATTAGATAAGATAAGAGCTGGAGTTTATTACAATTTAAACTATTTTGAATTTCAATTTGACTTTAACTTTTTCTTATTCTTATCTGACTTAAAGAGAAACTTATCAAAGAAATTTGGATATGGAACACAATCAGAAACACTTTCTCTTCTCGCACACAATGGGTGCCTTCAAAAGAAGCCAACGTTGAAAAGATAGGGATAAGATTTTAGGTTAAAATTCAAACTATTTTGAATTCAATTCAAAACCAACCAAATTTTATCTTTAATGGGTGACAAAAGAAGGGTTAGCTTCTAATTTTTTTACATACAAACTAATTTTTTATGGTGAGAAAAGGCATGAGACATTTTGGGTGGCGCAAGGGAGAGAGTCCCATTCATCTGAGATTTTAGGGTTGAACCAATTGGATTTCTTTCAAATCCAATCCAATTAGATCCAAATAAAATATGATGAATATAATCTAATTAGGCTTCTATAATCTCAATTAAATCTGATCAAATTAATAAATTAATTAAGCCATAGATCCGATCAAATTAGAATCATTTCTCACTTACCGATTAGGTCATCTCATAACATAATCAGACCTGACCTGATTGAATCTAATTCAATCAGATTTGATCTAGACTTTAATACTCAATCAAATTAAGCTAATTAATGATTTAATCACTAATTAATCTTCTATTAATGATAGAGTCTAAGTCTAGTGGGACTTTTCACCAGAGTCTCCATCTAATGGGACTCTTCAGAAGAGTCCCCATCCACTGGGACTCTTCACTAGAGTCTCCGTCCATTGGGACTCTTCAGATAGCCTTCAGATAGCCGTAAGATCGGAGAAAAATTTTTAATGTGTGTGACTCCATAGGTTCGAACCTAATCCAATAGCATTGGAATAGATTCCTGTACCAATCCGAGTAACCATCTAGTAATGGTACTCGATATTCGAATTGGCTGAATGTATGCAAAGCAACACTCAAGAACCTATTTGGATATAGTTACTATATAATTCATCCCTTTGATCCTTGATACTAGGATGACTTAGAGTTTAAACTGTCAATTCTTAATAGTACATCCGTTATGTGTTTCAACTTAATAAATTCTGTGACTCCTCACAAGGATTGTCCTGGCCAAGGTCTTACTGAATTGAAACACAAAGTATTCTCTCCAATTCTTTGGGATGGTCAATTCTATCTTGATTCACACACCGACTTCACAAGTACTTGACTGTGCCTAAAAGTCTTTCGATTCTTAATTAGAAATTCAGGTAGTCCGACATCAAAGCACAGTGAGTTGCTTGCAAGTTACCATGGTGATCTCAGATCAGAAGGATACTTATATCCATATCCCTTCAGAGTGACTCTTGATAGCAGAGTGCTCTAAAATTGATCATGTTCAGTAAAATATACTCCTACATTTCACCTGTATGCCATACCAACGTTTCTACACTCCTTAGTTAAGAGGACAACTAATCTATATGGTACACAATGAACTACACTTGATATGTCTATCATCCTAGTAATAGCATATCATTTGGTCACCAACTCATTTAAGGACTAAATGATAAATTTTTTTTATCGATTTAAAATAGTCCAAAGGATTTTCATCATAATACAGAAGTTCGATATAGAAGATGTATAAGCTTATAATAAAAAAATTATCAAATAAATATTTATTAATTAATTTATATATAATTACATCAATAAGCTCAATCGTCAATAGACTGACGATTGATTTTGGGACACAATTTCCAACAGTTTATGCAGATATAGCCCTATTACATGGTCTAATGGTATCATATGCCCCAAGATGCTGGTGCATGCTACATTCCTTGCTTGGTCTAATTTTTCACCTTGATTTTTAATGCTTTACTAATTTTCATATAAATTTGTGTTACTTAGTGTTGGTGCAGAATTCCGCGAAGCTGGAGTTGCTGGAGTCGAGATGACCACGGCCACCGTCGGGACCTGCAAGGAAAGTCTAAATCGGAGTTGGGGGTGCTCCGGCAAGATCCTTCGATGCTCAAGTCAGTACTCTGCTTCAATAGAAATGGAGTGCTTGAGTGAAAATTTTAGCAGAGTTTTGAGATAGAGTTTAGAGCTTAGAGAAGAACATACCTGGGGGTCCCTTTTTGTAGATGGAGGCGTAACTGATTGACAGTGATGTCTGTAACTGCCTGGTAGTAGATTGTTCAGAGCCGTTTGGAGTTTGTTACGGAGAGTAGTGGCGTCAGGGGTCGTTCAGAGCCACGTGGAGTTTGTTACGGAGAGTGGAGTGGTGTCCATTGTCGCGACTTGCTAGAGAGTGGTTGAGCCATGTAGAATCTGTTGCAGAGAGTGGAGCAGGGTAGTGGCCACTATCGTGACTTGCCAGAGAATTCGGATCTGTCGGCTAGAGCTCGGCTGGATATCCGATGGAGCGGAATGACTCTCTATCCTATTGATCTAGGAGAAGCTCAGATGTTTCTGAGGCTGCTGACGAGTCTACTATTATCGGATGCCTTAGGTGTTGATGCCACAGGCGGAAGTCATCTACTGTAGAAGCTCGATGGAGACTTTCTATTGGTGAAGTCTGATAGGGATCCAGTTGCTAGGGAAGTCCGTTTGGGATTTACCTGATGTCGAAGCTGTCTGAAGATTATCCATCGGAGAAGTCCGATTTTATGAGAAATCTGGCGGAGGGTCGGCCGGTGGTGGACCTCGGATGGCATTGGGGAGGTTCGGCAGATACCAGAGGTGATCGACCGTTGTAGAAATCTAGCTGCTGGAGTCCGTCCGTTGTAGAAGCTCATCCGATATCCATTCGCTATGGAAGTTCGGACGAAGTCTGGTTCTCGTAGAAGGCTGAAAGGAGACCGCTTATTGTAGGAGCTCGATCGAAGATCGATTGTTGTGGGAGCTCGGAGTAGCGACCTGGCCGGCGGGTCCTGTCTCATTGTAGAAGCTCATTTGGGATCCGGCTACGAAGAAGCTCGGCTGAAGTCTACCTATAATAGAAGTTCGAAAGAAATGTGTTTACAGTAGAGGTTCGAATGATATTTGCTTACAGTAGATATCCGGGATAGACCGTCTGCTGTAGGAGTTCGGAGTAGGTCGCTCATAGTAGAAGTTCGGAGTAGACCACTCATAGTAGAAGTTCAGAGTGGACCGCTCGTAGTAGAAGTTCAGAGTGGATCGCTCGTAGTAGAAGTTCGGCTCTCTCGGGAGCTCAGGTGGAGTCCGAAAGGTGGTCAACTATCGTAGCAACTTAGATGAAGTCTGGTTACTGTAGAAATATTTATTGTCGGAGAAGCTCGGATATTGATGAAGTCCGAAAGAAGTTCGGAGTAGGGTCGTCCGTGGCCGAAAGAAGTCTGGAAGGAATTTGGAGAATAGTTGATCACTATAGAAGGTCGGCTGATAGTGAAGCCTAGAGAGCCTTCGGAGCGGCCCGATAGATGAATGGCGAAGCTCATTGTCGGAGAAGCATGGAAGCTCGGGTGGTCGAGGGGGTTCAGAGAGGCACCACACAAGATCGGAGGCTGGAAAAGCCCTGGAAGGGTCGGTCTTTTACAAACTTCGATCGGGGGTACTTTATACCCAACACCAGTCTCCTTACTTTCGAGTTCGGGTTTTGAATGAAGGAAGTACAGAAAAATTCTCACAGTCGAAGTTGCTCCCCTCAATTTTTGCACTCGATGGTTGCCAGATATTTTGACATTCGGCATGCTGGTACTGGAGCCTCTTCGAAAAAGATTTTTTCTTTTTAAAATTTTCACTGGAGCGCTGCCCCAGGTACGGAGCAATAATGGTTTTACCAACTGTCGGCCACCTCCAGCCACCTGCCACAGTGAGTGGGCCACGCGACGGTTATAGACTGGCCAGAGGAGTCCTGCAGTCATTATTGCACCAGACCCCATCACCTATTTAAACCCGCCTCCCCCCTCCGGGGATCTCACTTTGCACGGGAGTTCCTCCGGTCCCCTTTTCGTTGCCGATATGGATGTGGATGCGGTTTGGATGTCAGCCCAGAGTCTCAAAGCCCACAAGAGGGAAGGCGCTGCAGCTTCCGGGTTGGCGAAGAAGGCGAGGGTAGAAGAGACAGATCTGATTGTGTTTTGCCTTGATCGCCCAGAGCTCGCATTTGTGACACATCCTCAAGCGTGAGTACTTTTCGGTCCCGCGGAGGGGGGAAGCCAAAGGGGGACTGGAAGAAGAAGTTAGAAAGAAGGAGAAACCCGACCTCAGGAAGAAGGTCATGCCCACCGTTATTGTGAGGCAGTGGAAGCCATGGCACAAAAAGGATGGCATCTACATGTACTTCGAAGATAATGCTGGAGTAATTGTTAATCTAAAGGGGGGTTGGAAGAAGAAGTCGGGTACTTAAAGCAATCCTCGACGATGGCTGAAATTGAGAGTTTGAAGTCTGATGGTACCGAGCTTCCTTGGAGCTCTTTCGTCTTGTATTCCTTTTCTTTCTTGTTGTTTCTCTCTTTGACCTTCAAGGCTTTGTAATGTACGCTTCACTAATGAAATGAAAAAAAAATTTTCCATTATCTTGTCCATTCTTGTATCAAATTGTTGTTTGCTAAACGTCTTTTGTCTTCCATCTTGTTTGGCGTCGGCGTTGTTTGTGATTCCTCGTCTATTCTCGCTTTGAGTCATTATTTATCAAACTTCTTTCATCTTTTGTCTTGTTCTGTACCGATGTTGTTTGAAGGTTTTCGATCGTCGCCGCATTGATTTGCCTTTTTGGTTCATGACCGTAGGTCTTTTCGGGGCCATTTGAGTTTGATGCTTCCTTCCGGTGCTCGAGCTTGGGGACCCGAACTTCTCGTTACTTTGAGGAAGTCGATTTCTCCTCGGCCTGAGATGAGTTCTCTTTTATTGACTGAGGGTTTCTTGATAGGAGTATCCTTCCTCGTTGAGATGAGATCCCTTGTGTCTTTGATGTAGTTTGTTTTTCACTTATCGCTGGTGTAGTTCGTCGCTTTTCCTTTTTATCTTCCTTTTTTTTTTGTGTTCGAGAGAGGGTTTTCCCTCTGCTCCTAGCGGGGTCATGGGAGTGTAGAGGTGCCGTTGAGGAGGCTTTCCTCCTCGTCCGGTCTTGATCGACTGGGTCTTTGTTTGTGTCAGGATGAGGTTCTCCTCTTTTCCTGACAGTCAATTTTAGCTCATGTTAGGATGAGGTTCTCCTCCTATTCCTAACAAGACTGTGGGGAACATAAGGGCCATTGCAAGGGCCTCTCCCCCATCCGATCTTTAAGTAACCGTGCCTTCGACTTTGCTCATGTTAGGATAAGGTTCTCCTCCTGTTCCTAACAAGGCCGTGGGAGTACATAAGGGCCATTGTGAGGGCCTCTTCCCCCATCCAGTCTTTAAGTAATCGGACCTTCGACTTTGCTCATGTTAGGATGAGGTTCTCCTCCTGTTTGTAATAAGACCGTGGGAGCACATAAGGGCCGTTGTGAGGGCCTCTTCCCCCATCCAGTCTTTAAGTAATCGGACCTTCGACTTTGCTCATGTTAGGACGAGGTTCTCCTCCTGTTCCTAACAAGGCTGTAGGGGCACATAAGGGCCGTTGCAAGGGCCTCTTCCCCCATCCGATCTTTAAGTAACTGGGCCTTCGACTTTGCTCATGTTAGGACGAGGTTCTCCTCCTATTCCTAACAAGGCTGTAGGGGCACATAAGGGCCGTTGCAAGGGCCTCTTCTCCCATCCGATCTTTAAGTAACTGGGCCTTCGACTTTGCTCATGTTAGGACGAGGTTCTCCTTCTATTCCTAACAAAGCTGTGGGGGCACATAAGGGCCGTTGCAAGGGCCTCTCCCCCCATCCGGTCTTTAAGTAACCGGGCCTTCGACTTTGCTCATGTTAGGATGAGGTTCTCCTCCTATTCCTAACAAGGCTGTGGGGGCACATAAGGGCCGTTGCAAGGGCCTCTCTCTCCATCCAATTTTTAAGTAATCGGGCCTTTGACTTTGCTCATGTTAGGACGAGGATCTCCTCCTGTTTCTAACATGCTTAATTTCGACTGAATGGGAGAGTTACTTCCTGTCGTTATAAGTTTATTTCAAAAGGATAAATATGCAAATATAAAATTTTTATTTAAGGCAAAGTTATTGGTAATACATCTGCAAATTTTTTGGATCCTATAGCCGCGGAAGGTCTGCTCTCCATCGGGGTCCTCTTGAGATGGAGTTGATAATTCCAATCGGAGGCCGATCTTCAGGCTGCTCCTCCCTCCTTGGCAGCTCTGGCTGTGGCAGGGTCCTAGGCCGGTCTTTCCTACCTTCAGGTCGGTGTTGAATGAATCTGTCGAGCCGACCTCACCTGATGAGCTCCTCGATTTTGTCTCAGAGCTGAATGCATTCCTCCATGTCATGGCCGTGGTCACAATGATAGAGGCAGAATTTGTTTAGATTGCACTTCTCAGGGGCGAGCACATCTTTTTTGACCTTGACAGCTGCTCCCTGACCTCCATCAGCACTTGGGCTTTTGGAGCATTGAGAGGGGTGTAGCTGCGGAATCTTCCCGGGGAGAGCTCTGTCAACTCTGTGGTTCGGACTTCTCTGTCTATGAGCCCAGAGAGGAGTCTGGATACGCCTATGTCTGGAGGAAGTTCGAGAATGTGGCCGAGCTTCACTCGACCCTTTTTCAACTGCGGACTTGCTAGAGTCCCCCGCCTGCCACTGCTTCGCAGCCTCCTCATCCTTCATCATGAAGGCTTCTTCTGCTCGGGCATATCCTTCGGCCCGAGCCAGCAAATCAGTAAAGTCTCTGGGATATTTCTTTTCTAGAAAAAATAAAAGATCGTTCTTTTGAAGACCGCCCTTCAGAGCGGCCATCGCGACCGATTGATCCAAGTTTCGGACCTCCAATGCGGCGACGTTGAAGTGGTTGACATAGGCTCAGATGGATTCTCCCTCCTTCTGCTTGATGTTGATAAGGGACTTCGAACCTCTCCGGGGATGCCGGCTGCTAACAAAATGAGCCGCAAACTGGTGGCTCATCTAATCAAAGGAGAAGATAGTACCCGACTTCAGCATCGAGTACCAGTTCCTTGCTGCTCTCTTCAGGGTAGATGGGAAAGCTCGACACAAGATGGCGTCTGGCGCACCATGGAGCAGTATCATTGTTCGGAAGGCCTCCAGGTGGTCAACCGGATCCGAGGTCCCGTCGTAGCTTTCGAATTGGGGGAGCTTGAAGTTTGGCGGGATCGGTTCCTGCATGATCATTTGAGAGAAAGGAGGGTCAGTACAGATGTCCTCACCATAAGCAGGGGGAGCGTGGCGGAGCTCTTCGATCCACCGGTTCATCTCTTGGAGCCTTCGACCCAGGAGGTCCTCTCGACTGCGAGTCTCAAGGGTCTTTTGGTAGAGTGGAGGTAGGGATCCTCCGGGAGTGAAATCATGATCAGACTAAGGGCTCTCCACCCTCGGATTCCCCTTTTCGGAGAAGACAGGATGACTGGCCCAAGTGGCCCATCCTACTGTCGGATCTTGGAACTCCGACGATGCTCTTTCCAACTGCACTGACGCCTGCGGCTGTTGCTGCTGCATGGCCTGCACTGCTTCGGTGAGGCCTCTGACCTGTTGAACCAGCAGGTCGAATTGCTCCGTACCGACCGTCGTTACCGGAGGAGGAGGAGCTTGGAAAATTGGAGGTGAGGTCAGAGCCTGAGATCTGGCCGCAGAGGCCATGGATCGCCTAGTGGATGCCTTTCGGGGAGGCATCAGATGGAGATGTAGTAGGAGAAAGAGAGGAGGACATCGGAGAAGATGACTGGAGGCAGTCCCGTTGAGCACTCCTTCAAGAATAAGGGTACTGCGAAGACACAGGGCCCTTCCTTTAGCGCCAATTCTGTTGGTGCAGAATTCTGCCGAAGTCAGAGTTGCTGGAGTCGAGATGACCGTGGCCGCCGTCGAAACCTGCAAGGAAAGTCTAAACCAGAGTTGGGGGTGCTCCGATAAGACCCTCCGATGCTCAAGTCAGTACTCTGCTTCAACAGAAATGGAGTGCTCGAGTGAGAATTTTAGTAGAATTTTGAGATCGAGTTTAGAGCTTAGAGAAAAACATATCTAGGGGTCCCTTTTTATAGACGGAGAGTATAACTGATTGACAACGACGTCTGTAACTGTCTGGTAGTGGGCTGTTCAGAGCCGTCCAGAGTTTGTTATGGAGAGTAGTGACGTCAGGGGTCGTTTAGGGCCATGTGGAGTTTGTTACAGAGAGTGGAGTGGCGTCCGTTATTGTGACTTGCCAGAGAGTGGTTGAGCCATGTGAAATCCATTGCAGAGAGTGGAGCAGGGTAGTGGCTACTGTCGTGACTTGCTAGAGAGTTCGGATCTATCAGCTGGAGCTCGGTTGGGATATCCGATGGAGCGAAATGGCTCTCTATCCTGCTGATCTAGGAGAAGCTCGGATGTTTTTGAGGCTACTGACGAATCTACTATTGTCAGATGCCTTAGGTGCTGATGCTACAGGCGAAAGTGATCTGCTGTAGAAGCTCGAATGGAGACTTTCTGTTGGTGAAGTCTGGTAGGGGTCCGGTTGCTAGAGAAGTCCGTCTGAGATTTGCTTGATGTCAAAGCTCGTCTGAAGATTATCTGCCAGAGAAGTTTGGTTTCATGAGGAATCTGGTGAAGGGTCGGTCGGCGGAGGACCTTGGATGGCATTGGGGAGGTTTAGCAGACATCGGAGGCGATCGATCGTTGTAGAAATCCAGCTGCTGGAGTCCGTCCATTGTAGAAGCTTGTCCGATATCATCCGCTATGGAAGTTCGGACGGAGTCTGGTTCTCGTAGAAGGCTGAAAGGAGACCGCTTGTTGTAGGAGCTCGATCGAAGATCGGTTGTCATGGGAGCTTGGAGTAGTGACCTGGCCGACGGGTCCTGTCCCATTGTAGAAGCTCGTCTGGGATCCGGCTATGAAGAAGCTTGGCTGAAGTCTACCGGTAATAGAAGTTTGAAAGAAATGTGTTTACAGTAGAGGCTCGAATAGAATTTTTTATAGTAGATATCTGGGGTAGACTGCCCGTTGTAGGAGTTGGAGTAGGCCGCTCGTAGTAGAAGTTCGGAGTAGACCACTCATAGTAGAAGTTCGGAGTGGACCGCTCGTAGTAGAAGTTCGGAGTGGACCGCTCGTAGTAGAAGTTCAGCTCTCTCGGGAGCTCGAGTGGAGTCCGGAAGGCGGTCGACTGCCGTAGCAACTTGGATGAAGTCTGGTTACTGTAGAAATCTTCATTGTCGAGAAGCTCAGATATTGACGAAGTCTGGAAGAAGTTCGGATTAGGGTCGTCCGTGGCCGGAAGAAGTCTGGAAGGAATTCGGAGAATAGTGATCACTGTAGAAGGTCGGCTGAAGCCTAAAGAGCCTTCGGAGTGGCCCGATAAATGAATGGCGAAGCTCATTGTCGGAGAAGCCCGAATGCTCGGACGGTCGAGGGGGTTCAGAGAGGTGCCACACAAGATCGGAGGCCGAAAAAGCTCTGGAAGGGTCGGTCTTTTACAAACTTCGGCCAGGGGGTATTTTATACCCAACACTTAGCATTTTAAATGGCAATGTAATCTGATGCCCACCTAGCAGGCATTCCATATGTGAGCCACTAAGGAGGTTTTAGGCATTCTTTTTGCCGCCTTGAAGAAGACTTCCATAAAGCCAATGCCTCTATTTGCTTCAAGAACAAGCTTGGGTGATGGTTCCATCACTTTTTCTCATTTTTTTCCAAGTAGATAGCTTCCTCTATTGATCCAAAAATGAATTTTGATGAATGTAAAATATTTAAATATTTATTTTGGTACTAATGTATTGTTAAAGTTTATGTTAAGAATATTTCAGAAAGCTAAAGTTGCTCTTAGGAAGTATTCTGTAAATATCAAATTAAGGAATAAAAAAAATAGATTGCAGAAGCCATATCATGAAAAATTGAGTGAAAAAGATTAAGAGCTAATTTCAAGCTTAAAAAAGAGTCAACTTTGGCATGCAAATATCAAGTGGCATAGTCTGTGAATCGAACCCTACTTTTATCAAGTTGAGTCTCTTAGACAGACAAAGTTAATTTTTTTAGCACTAGCCTCGAGCCGACCCCTATATGATCTTGAGTCGACTCTCTCAAAAAGATAAAAAGCTATATTTTTCAAGCTAGATCTTGAGTCAACCCCTACTTCTGTCGAGCCGACTTGTAATTTTCTTAAATTGGCTTCTACTTGATCTCGAGTTGATTCGATTATGGCTGATAGTTTCAATAACTAGTTTTGTAAAAATTTTAAAAGTGTATTGAATGAGTCTAGTGACTAGTTTTTAATCTCCAATGGCTCGAAATGGCTTTTTAGATATTTTAAGAGGTTCCAAAGGCTATCAAACAAAAATAAGAGTCAAGAAAAAAAGAAAAATAAAGGGAAAATCTAAAAGCATAAAGTGAGCATTCAAAAAAGAGTTACAAATCTTCAATCATCAAATTTTTGAAGCATTCAAATGATTTTCAGAATGAGCAAAAGTGCATTACTTGTTAAGCTTCCTTGATCTAAACTTCAAGAGCTTCATCAACTTTTTTTTTTTTTACTCTTTTAAGAGTTTTTGGTTATGCTATTCATGATATTCAAATTTTTTGTTATAAATAAGTTTCAATTGGTATTAAAAATTGGAGATAGACCCATCCAAGCCCTGAATTGGAGTATGCTTGTTGTGTGAGTTTAGGATTGGCTTGAGGGTCTAGCTTTGGTTGATTTTTATTGAGAAAATCAATTGAATTTTGATTGTGAATCTAAAAAAATAATCAAGCTATAATCTAGGAGAGGTTATAGTGAAAATTTCAAGGATAGCTTGAAGAGTGGATGTAGATATTAAGTTTAGTGCTGAACTACTATAAAATTCTTGTATTTGCTTATGCCTTATTATTTTTTTTCATTGATCATTGCTTGGATCTTCACACTATTGTGTATTGCATTACTTTCGCTCATATTGCCTCACTTAGTTTAATTATTAAGCACAATAAATTTTAAATTTTTGAGAAATTCAATTCATTCTCCTCTTGGATTGTTTATCTAAGTAATAGGTAATATCAAAGTTTGGTACTCAGTCCCCTTTTGATCTATCTATCAAGAGTAAAAGATTGGATGGCAATCCAAATTGTAGTGTTATTTCTTTGTTTAATGGCACAAACTACACATATTAAAAAGCATATATATGCATTTTCATCTAAACATTTGATTATGATCTTTGGAGCATTATAACCAATGACTCATACATGCTCACAATTATGGTAGATTGTATTGTCACTCTCAAATCTGAAAAGAACTAGGATGACCTAGATAAGAAAATGGCTCAGCTAAATATAAAGGTTATGAATATTCTTTATTGTTCTCTTGATGCTAATGAATTTAATAGAATTTTTACTTATATTTCTATCAAAAAAATATGAGATAGATTAGAAGTTACCTATAAGGATACTCATCAAGTTAAAGAATCCAAGATAATATGCTTATTCATAGATATGAATTATTCAAAATAAAACAAAATGAATCAATTACTGAAATATTTACTAGATTTATTGATGTTATTAATTATCTTAAAAGCTTATAACAATCTTATACTAATAGTGAGCTTATTCGAAAAATCTTTAGATCACTTTCTAGAGCTTGGGAGGCCAAAATAACAACCATTCAAGAGGCCAAGGATCTTAATATTCTACTTTTAGAAGAACTTCTTGATTCTTTTATAACTCTTGAGTTAACCATGAAGCAAAATATTAAAAAGAAAGCTATGTAAAAGAAGACCATTGCTCTTAAATTCATAGCAAAAGATAAAAAAGATAGTGAAGAGTCGAAAGAAGAAGATGAAAAATGAGGATATGGCTCTTATCATCTGTAAATTTAGAAGGTTCATGAGAAAAAAGAAACAAAATTTTAGAAAGAAACACTTTTCAAAGGGTGAATCAAGAAAAAAGAAAGAGAGAAAAAGAGCAGTCCATGTGCCATGAGTGTAAGAAGTTGGGGCATTTCAAAATTGTCTGCTTTCTCCTTACGAAATTTTCTAAAAAAATTAAGAAGAAGGGTATGATGGCTACTTAAAGCGACAGTAAAGACTCAAGCTCCGATGAAGAAATACAAGAAGTGGCAAATCTATGTCTTATGACATAAGAAGAGGTAACATTTGAAACTAAGCTTGACTTTTTATTTGATAAATTGCAAGATGCATCCTATAATCTCTTAGATGAATTCACTATAAGAATATTCAATGTTAGTGATGGAAAATTTTTTTGTCTCTAATAACACCTTTTAGCCATTACAAAATCGATCAAAAATCTCACCATTCTTAATACTATTAGCGATGAAAATTTAATTATTAGCAAAATATTTAAATTTTTTAAGTTTTTTTATAATATTTAAATAAAAAAATAATTATTAGCAACGGTGAATTGGTGTTATTAGCAATGAAAATCTTACCATCGCTAATAATTTTTTTAAAAAAATCTGAATAATAATTTAAAAATATAATTTTTTTTTGAAAATATTATTAGTGATGGAATTAGTGATGAGATACTTTTTTATCACTAATAATCAAAAAAATAGTTTTGATTCAATTCGAATCTAATTCAAATCCGATTCGAATCCAATTCAAAATTTTATCAAATCTAATTTAATTAGACTTTGAATCCAAGTCTTATTTGCATTATAAAATCTAATTATTCTCAAATTAAGTTAAAATTAATTAAAATAAATTTGATTTAAATCAATTAAAAAAAAATAGTTTTCAATTTGGATCAACTCGAATCCAATTTAAATCCGATTCGAATCCAATTCGAAATCCTATCAACCCTAATTCAATTAGACTTTGAATCTAAATCCTACTTAGATTTTAAAATCTAACTACTTTTAAATTAAATCAAGCTTAATTTAGTTTAATCTGATTTAAATCAATTAGAAAAAAATAATTTTTAATTTGAATTCAATTCGAATCTGATTCGAATCCAATTCAAAATTCTATCAAACCTAATTTAATTAGACTTTAAATTTAAGTCCTAATTAAATTGTAAAATCTAATTATCCTTAAATTAAGTCAAACTTAATTAAATTTAATCTAATTTAAATCAATTAAGAGAAAATAATTTTTAATTTGGGTTCAATTCGAATCCAATTCGAAATTCTGTCAAACCTAATTCAATTAGATTTTGAGTCCAAGTCTTATTTAGATTATAAAATCTAATTAGTTTTAATTTAAGTCAAATCTACTTAAATTAAATCTAATTTAAATCAATTAAGACTTGATCCATGATTCGATTTAAATCTAATTCAAAATCCTATCAAACCTAATTCAATTAGATATTGAATCTAAATCCTACTTGGATTATAAAACTTAATTAGTCTCAAACTAAGTGAAGTCTAATTAAATTAAATCTGATTTAAGTCAATTAGTATTTGATCAATGATTCAATTTGAATCCAATTCAAATCTGATTCGAATCCAATTTAAAATCTTATCAAATCTAATTCAATTGGGCTATGAATCTAAGTCCTACTCGAATTATAAAATTCAATTAACCTCAAATTAAGTCAAGTCTAATTAAATTAAATTTAATTTAAATCAATTAGTACTTTATCCATGATTTAATTCAAATCTAATTCAAAATCTTATCAAACTTAATTCAATTAAACTTTGAATCTAAGTCCTACTTAGATTATAAAATCTAATTAACCTCAAATTAAGTCAAACCTAATTAAATTAAATCTAATTTAAATTAATTAGGACTTGATCTATAATTCAATTCAAATCTAATTCGAATCCGATTTAAATCCAATTCGAAATTCTATCAAATCTAATTCGATTAGACTTTGAATCTAAGTCTTGCTTAAAATATTAAAATCTAATTAGTCTCAAATTATATCAAGCTTAATTAAATTAAATCTAATTTAATTTAATTAAGACTTGATCCATAAACTAATTAAGTCCAAAAGTTTAATAAAATCCAATAATGATTTTTAACCACCCAAAAAAAGACTAAGGAGAAAAAAATTAATATTAAAATTTAATATCTAAAAAATAATAGTATTAGCGTGGCATTAGAGATAGAATAATTTATCATCATTAATAATTTTAAAAAAATATTATTTAAAAAAATTAATAGTATTAGCGATGATGGATGGGTATTAGTGATGAAAATACCATTGCTAATATTTCGATGCGTAAAATAAAATTTTACCAACCATATTATCGATGGTGAGTTGCAGTCATAATAGTTTGCCTAAAACACACCCCAGTTCGTTGGAGGGAAAAAAAATTCTATGCTCTCCTCCTTCCCGTGAATCCCTTCTCGTTCTCCTCCTTTTCAATTTTTTCCCACCTCACAATACCTCCTCTGACCGATGGCAACCCTGTAGGAACCAGATCTAGGGTTTCAGGGTTAGATCTTGAAACTTTTTCAAGATCATACAGTGGAAGACTAAAATAAATCAAAATTTATTTTCTAAAATCAGAGAATCCTTAGATCTAAGATCCTATTACATGATTATTACATAGCATTAAATCAGAAATTAAAATATATAAATATAGCATGAACTACATGTTGATCATATCAACATGTTTCTATACCACATCTAATGTATGTATTAAACAATAGATCAGATCTATTACCTTGCAAGTTAGACGCTCTAACTTTGCTGATCTGGGCCTAAGGATGATGTTGCAAGCTGCACACACGTCCGGCCTCTAGGAGTCGTCCACACGAGCCCACGAATCTCGATCAGAAGTCCTGCTTCAGGAAATCAGCACAGTATGCTAGTACTGCGTTGATCCTTCTTTGATGGTTGATCAGGTACCTCCTTCTTCTTGATTTGGACTCTTTCAAAGATGAAAAGTGAAAGGAGGAGTTTCAGATCTGAGACGCTCTCAGGAAACTCAAGATGGAGGGAGGAAAGATATGAAAACAAAAAACCCTAGAAGAAGACCCTCTTCTTCTTCACATTTTTCTCTCTAGACACCCTAACTTGCATCTTTTATATCTCCACGACCCAAAGGTTTTTCTCTCTGATTTTTGGATAGATCAAAGGTCTCTCAAATCTCTATCTTCTCCTAAAATTTTATGAAGAAACTCATTTTATACAGAGAGATATGATAGAGTCCTTGTCTAGGTTAAATACCTAGTCAAGGCTTATCCAAACATGGCAAGTTAAGGGGCGCCCAACTCTTGAGCACCTCCTCCATATTTTTGTACATAGATCATTATAAAAAGATGCACAATGTATACCCTAAAAGCCATAAAAATTTCAAAAAAAATTTGGATAAATTCGGTGCAAAATTGAAAGAGTTTTGGATTTCTAAAACTCTATCTCATAGAATTCGAAATCCAAACTTATTCCTTTTTGATTTGATCCAAACCACCTTCCATGTAAGAAAGAAGAGATGAAATCTTTTATGAACATGGGAGAGACCTGGGAGAGGGCTTTTGTCACACAAAATAAGTGGAGATTGGCATTGAATAAGAGAGAGGGCATGGGGAAGGCTTATGTGGCGCAAGGTGGAATCCTAGTCTTACTAGGATTCTGTCTTATGACTTATTTTAATTTGGTTTTCCAAACCAAATCAAATAAAATTAGATCAACCTAATTAAAATAGATCTTAACCCAATTAAAAACTTAATTTAATCAGATTAAATTAGATTTAAATCTGATTTAATTTTCTAATCAAATTAGAAATTAGATTGACCCAAGTCCTAGTTGAACTAGGACTAGTTTTTCTTGCACTTGGCTTATCCAATAAACCAATTGGACTTGATCCAATCAAGTCTAAACAAATCTAATTAAATTATATTTAATTAAACTTAATCTCAGCCCATTGGCTTAATCAAATTAAGTCAATTAGCAATCGAATTGCTAATCGATCCTCCTGCAATACTTGCACTAGGTTAAATGTCAATCGTATTGATCATTTAACCCTAGAACGATTCTTAATCGTTGATCAACCATCCGATGGATCATGAACTCTAATGTGTGTGATCTCATAGGTCCAAACCTAAGTCGGTAGTACAGAAACTAAATTCTTGTACCAATCGAAGTGACCATCTAGCAATGGTACCCGACGATCGGATAGGTCGAATGTGTAGAACAACATCCTTAGAACCCATGCGGATATAGTTTTCATATAATTCATCCCTTGACCAAAATGATCATAGGAACCCCAGAGTTTAACTGTCAACTCTGATCAGGTTGTCCACATTGTATTTCAAAATATCAAATCATCTGATGGATTATCCTGGCCAAGATTTTGCTAAATTGAAATACAGCGACTCATTCTTCTCCAACTCTTGGAGTGGTCAATCCCATCTCGATCACACTCTGACTTCACAAGTACTTGACTGTGCCCAGAAGCCTTCCGTCCTGAATTAGAAATTCAGTTAGTCCAGTACCAAAGCACAATGAGTTGCTTGCAAGTCACTGAGGCGATCTCAAGTCTAAGGACACTTATACCTATATCCCATCAGAGACATTCTCGACAGCAGAATACTCTGGAGTTGGTCACGTTCAATGATGATGTACCCTTACATCTCACCTGTATGCCATACCAGTGTCTCCACACTCCTTGGTTAAGAGGACAACCAACCCATATGGCCTACAGTGACCTATGCTCGATAGAAGCTGTTATCCTTATTAACAGCTTATCATTTGGTCGTGAACAGTTTTAAGGACTAATCGATAAATCCTCTCTTTATCGAACTTAAATAGTCCTAAGGACTTTATCATAACAACGGAGTTCATTAGAAGATGAAAGCTTATGATGAAGATGCCAAATATATTTTATTTATTAACAAATCAATTACAATACTTGGTTGCTCAACCGTCAACAGCTTGACGATTGGCTTTTTGGGACACATTTCCCAACAACTCCCACTTGTCCTAAAGCCACTCGGCACAATACCCATCTTCGACTTGTGGTTGTCGAACTCCTTTATCGCCAGGGCTTTAGTGAAGGGGTCGGCTAGATTCTCCTTTCCATCGATCTTCTGAAGGTCGACGTCACCTCGATCCATGATCTCTCAGACCAGGTGAAAGCGGCGCAAGATGTGCTTCATCAGCTGATGTGCTTTGGGTTCCTTCACCTGAGCTATGGCACCAGTGCTGTCGCAGTAGAGCAGGACTGGACCATCGAGGGAGGGTGCTACTCCGAGCTCATTGATGAATTTCTTCAGCCACACAGCTTCCTTCACAGCATCCGATGCTGCGATGTACCCCGCTTCACAAACAGAGTCTGCCACAGCATGCTGCTTGGAACTCTTCCAGCAGATGGCTCCACCATTCAGAGTAAAGATATAACCCGACACGCTCCTGTTGTCATCATGGTCAGATTGGAAGCTAGAGTCTGTGAACCCCACAAGTTTCAGATCTGACTTGCCATAAACCAACCATTGGTCCTTAGTATTTCTCAAATACTTAAGGATGGCTTTAACCACTTTTCAGTGATTTTCTCCAGGATCAGATTGGTATCTACTCACTACTCCTAGTGAGTATGCCACATCTGGTCTTGTACATGTCATGGCGTACATGATAGATCCCACGACTGAAGCATATGGGACTCTACTCATACGCTCTCTCTCTTCAGGAGTTGTCAGACAATCCTTCTTAGAGAGAGAAATTCTTGGCCTATCGGTAGATAGTCCTTCTTGGAATTCTCTATGCTGAACCTCTTCAGCACAGTGTCTATATACATGGACTGGGATAACCCAAGCATCCTTTTAGATCTATCCCTATAGATCTTCATCCCTAGGATGTAGGATGCTTCACCCAAGTCCTTCATGGAGAACTGTGATGACAACCAAACTTTTATTCCCTGTAGTCGGAGATGTCATTCTCGATTAAGAGAATGTCATCCACGTACAAGACAAGGAATACCAAACTGGACCATTTGCCCATTTATAGATGCAGGGCTCTTCTCCATTCTTAATGAAGCCATACGTTTTGATCACCTTATCAAAATGCATGTTCCAACTCCGAGAAGCTTGCTTCAATCCATAAATGGATCTCTGAAGCTTGCACACCTTGGACTCATCTGTGGATGTAAATCCCTCAGGTTGTATCATATACACCTCTTCAGTCAGCTCTCCATTCAGGAAAGCTGTCTTTACATCCATCTCCAGATCTCATAATCTAGATGGGCAGCTATTGCAAGCATTATCCGAATAGATTTGAGCATTGCCACAGGGGAAAACATCTCGTCATAGTCAATACCATAACGTTGACGATACCCCTTGGCGACCAGATGGGCTTTATAGGTCTCCACCTTTCCGTCTATGCCCCTCTTCCTTTTGAAGACCCATTTACACCCAATGGGTTTAACCCCTTCAGGTGGGTCAACCAATATCCATACATCGTTGACCTTCATGGACTCCATTTCGGATTTCATGGCTTCAAGCCATTTCTCAGAATCAGGTCTCTGCATTGCATCCATATAGGTGATCGGATCCTCATTATTCTCATCAAGTTCGATGGGATCACCGTCTCGGACCAAGAAACCGTAGTATCTGTCCGGCTGACGCGGTACTCTATCGGATCGCCTTAATGGTGCAGGTATATTGGGCTCCGGATCTGATCTAATCATCTCCGACTCAGGTTCAGCTATTGGTGTCGGTCCTTCTACCTGTTGAACTTTATCAAGTTCAACCTTAGAGGCAATGGTTCCTTCAGCAAGAAACTCTTTTCTAAAAAGATTGCCTTAAGGCTGACGAACACCTTTTGTTCATCAGCATGGTAGAAAAAATATCCTTTTGTCTCTTTGGGGTACCCTATGAATGAGCATTTGTCAGATCTAGGTCCAAGTTTGTCTGTGACTAATCGTTTGACATAGGCCGGGCACCCCCAGACCCTAAGGTGTGAAAGTGCTGGCTTACGTCCCGTCCATATCTCATATGGAGTCTTAATTACAGACTTACTTGGAATCTTATTTAATAGATATCAGGCCGATTCGAGTGCATATCCCTAGAAGGATATCGGCAAGCTAGCAAAACCCATCATGGATCGGACCATGTCTAACAGAGTCCGATTCCTCCTTTCAGACACACCATTATGCTGTGGTGTTCCTGGAGGAGTCCATTGGGAGAGAATCCCATTCTCTCTTAGATATGTGAGAAATTCACTAGAAAGGTATTCTCCTCCTTGATCAGATCGAAGAGTTTTAACACTCTTCCCAGTTTGTTTTTCTACTTCACTTCGGAATCGTTTGAACATTTCAAATGAATCCGACTTATGTTTCATCAGATAGACATATCCATATCGGGATAGGTCATCCGTGAAAGTTATGAAGTAGAAATATCCACCTCTAGCACTGGTGCTTATGGGCCTGCAAACATCAGTATGTACTAGGCCCAAGAGCTCAGTGGCTCTCTCACCTTTTCCAGTAAAAGGTGACTTGGTCATTTTATCAAGAAGACAGGACTCACAGGTTGGAAGTGATTCACAATCACTGACTTCGAGGATTTCCTATTGAGTCAACCTGTTTATTCTGTTCTTGTTTATATGACCTAGCCTACAGTGCCATAAGTAGATATCTGACACACTATCTAATCTAGGGTGCTTGCCAGTTGAATAGACTCTTATCAGGCTTGATCTTTTTAGTCTGGCTCTGCACTGATGTCCCAGCCTGAACTTGCACCTTCTTCACTTTCTTCTTCTTGTTCTTCTTCCCTTTCTCAAAAGGTCGAGAACCAGAAGACGAACCTCCCACTAAGTTCACTGACTCCTTGTGAAGTTGGTGATCCTTCTCAAAGTTCTGAAGCAACCCCAGTAACCCATGGTAGTTCCCTTCAGGCTTTGTCATTCTATAATGAGTGAGGAATGGGAGATAAGACTTGGGCAGCGAGTTCAGTATTGCATCTTTCCCAAGCTGCTCATGCAAGGGAAAGCCGAGCTTGCTCAATCGTTCCATCAGCTCGATCATGTACAATACATGATCAGTGACAGAGGCACCATCCCACATTTTGGTGTTGAAGATGGCACAACTAGTCTTGTGCCTCTCCACGTCATCGGGTGTGCCAAAGGCATCCTCCAACACTTGAAGCATGTCCTTTGGCTGAGCCATCTCGAATCTGCGACTGAACTCGTCGCTCATAGCAGCCAGCATGATACAGCACACCGTGGTCTAGTCACTGAGCCACTTCTGGTAAGTGTCTCCGACTGTTCCACATGCATTGACAGCTGGCTCCTCAGGTGCAGGATCCATTATCACATATAGGATCCGTTCATGCTCCAGGACTATCTTCAACTTTCGGTACCAGCTACCGAAGTTGGGTCCCACCAACTTATCATTGTCCAATAATGATCGGAGTGATAGGGAAGTGGCCATATTTGCACAAAGGAGAACCATAACCTAATTAGTAATTGATTCATTAAACCTAAAGATTTGGACTTTAATCAAAAAGTTTCTCCCACTATTTTATTCGAATTGGTAGCCTCTACCTCCAACTCGAGGAATTACCCTAATTCCTTAGCGGGTACTAGAATCCACTTAGACTGCACACAAGCCCAACTTTGGTTGGTCAACCCATGTACATCTAAGGGTAGGTTCATAACCAATTATTTTCTAAATAATTTCTAGTAATTTTAATTTTGCCCCAGAAACCTAATCAGTAGGCTTTGGCCTCCACTGTAAGGATCCAGTTAGGTCCAACCATTAACATGATCATACTTGGTGTATCTAACCAACGAATGATTAAGCCCAACTGTGGTTGGCTCACCTAACCACCATTAGAGAGACACTTCCAAGTCGTCATATGATGAGTGATAATTCCATTAGTCAACTAGCACCAGGCCTTTGGGTCTGCAATGATTATTGAGTTAATGGACTCATTATCAAACACCTTAATGGGAGGCTATGACTCAGTTATCTCATAACTTTATCATTTTAAGGACCTAATAATTTTAGAGGATTTAAATAATATAGAGATGAGGTCAGATGAACTGGCTTATCATAATCCTCCCACTGGCTTCACCAAGTCAGCTTAAGGGAGACCATTAAAAGGGCTGGTCTAGGAGCACCTAAATCAGTCACACTAATTTACCTAGCTGACATGGGTCAGCTCGAATAGTCAAGTGATCCGATCAAAACATAATTTCACCAAGAGGCTAGGTAAGTTCGATCAGTGGGAGGGTCTGCCAAAGCTTGCCTTAGACACCATCAGAAATGGCCAGGTAAGCGGGCTCCCAATTAAAAACCACCGGTCTGGTTTACCTTAGACACCAACTGGTTTAATTAGTTTCGATTAGATCAACCTAACAGTTCATGCTAGACCGCTTAGCCAAGAATCAAGTCCATTTGGTTCTCGTTAAAGACTTAGACTTGACCAACTACAACTATTGTAATTGACCTAGAGAATCCTTGACCTAATCTAAGACAACAATTGATTAGATTTAGTCAATTCTCTAATTAAGTCCATCTTTAATCTAACCATAGGTCTAACCCAATTAATAGACCTAATTCCCACTAACCCATTAACCCAATGTGTTATGATTTGTGTCTTAGGTTCTTCAATTCACAATCCTAGAACCTAATCAAACAACTTCTTAATTCTTAATTAAGTTTTGGGCTGAGGGTTGGGTTCGACTTTTCAAAAAATAATTTTCATATTTGTAAAATAATTTTACAATATGATTTTACCAACCATATTGCATGTTTGATTCATAATTAAGATACAAGTGAAATAAACATGAAACTACTTTAGATCTAATCTAAACAGGTTCATGTAATTGAAACAGTTTCAACTTTAAACAATTTTTTGCACAAAAATTATTTAACAAAGAGATTTTATTTCAGATTTAAATATTTTTTAAATCTAATAAATCATAAATTTAATCTAGATCATATCTAATAAATTTATGATTAAAGATAGATCTACACAAACTAGGACAACCTTTGCACTGTAAGGGGTAAACCTTACAGCAGGACAACCTTGCAGTTTGTGATTGATCTAAAATTTTAATTTTAGATTTAATAATTAGATTATAAATTAGATCTAATCTAAAAAATAATCTAAGCATGTATAAATAATCTTGTAATAAAGAACCTAGGCTCTAATACCAATTGTAGGAACCAGATCTAGGGTTTCAGGGTTAGATCTTGAAACTTTTTCAAGATCATACGGCGGAAGACTAAAATAAATTAAAATTTATTTTTTAAAATCAAAAAATCTCTAGATTTAAGATTCTATTACATGATTATTATATAGTATTAAATCAGAAATTAAAATATATAAATATAGCATGAACTACATGTTGATCATATCAACATGTTTCTATACCACATCTAATGTATGTATTAAACAATAGATCAGATCTATTATCTTGCAAGTTAGATGCTCTAACTTCGCTGATCCAGGCTTAAGGATGATGTTGCAAGCCGCACATGCATCCGGCCTCTAGGAGTCATCCACACGAGCCCACGAATCTCGATCAGAAGTCCTGCTTCAGAAAATCAGCACAGTATGCTAGTACTGCGCTGATCCTTCTTTGATGGTTGATCAGGTGCCTCCTTCTTCTTGATTTGGACTCTTTCAAAGATAGAAAGTAAAAGAAGGAGTTTCAAATCTGAGACGCTCTTAGAAAACTCAAGATGGAGGGAGGAAAGATATGAAAATAAAAAATCCTAGAAGAAGACCCTCTTCTTCTTCACGTTTTTCTCTTTAGACACCCTAACTTGCATCTTTTATATCTCCACGACCCAAAGGTCTTTCTCTCTAATTTTTTAGGTGGATCAAAGGTCTCTCAAATATCTATCTTCTTCTAAAATTTTATGAAGAAACTCATTTTATACAGAGAGATATGATAGAGTCCTTGTCTAGGTCAAATACCTAGTCAAGGCTTATCCAAACATGGCAAGTTAAGGGGCGCCCAACTCTTGAGCACCTCCTCCATATTTTCGTGAATGGATTACTAGAAAAAGATGCACAATGTATACCCTAAAAGTCACAAAAATTTTAAAAAAAATTTGGATAAATTCGATGCAAAATTGAAAGAGTTTTGGATTTCTAAAACTCTATCTCATAGAATTCGAAATCCAAACTTATTCCTTTTTGATTTGATCCAAACCACCTTCCATGTAAGAAAGAAGAGAGGAAACCTTTTATGAACGTTGAAGAGACCTGGGAGAGGGCTTTTGCCACACAAAATAAGTGGAGATTGGCGTTGAATAAGAGAGAGGGCGTGGGGAAGGCTTATGTGGCGCAAGGTGGAATCCTAGTCTTACTAGGATTCTGTCTTATGACTTGTTTTAATTTGGTTTTTCAAACCAAATCAAATCAAAATTAGATCAACCCAATTAAAATAGGTCTTAACCCAATTAAGAACCTAATTTAATCAGATTAAATTAGATTTAAATCTGATTTAATTTTTTAATCAAATTAGAAATTAGATTGACCCAAGTCCTAGTTGAACTAGGACTAGTTTTTCCTTGCACTTGGCTTATCCAATAAACCAATTGGACTTGATCCAATCAAGCCCAAACCAAATCTAATTAAATTATATTTAATTAGACTTAATCTCAGCCCATTGACTTAATCAAATTAAGCCAATTAGCAATCGAATTGCTAATCGATCCTCCTGCAATACTTGCACTAGGTTAAATGTCAATCGTACTGATCATTTAACCCTAGAACGATTCTTAATCGTTGATCAACCATCCGATCGGATCATGAACTCTAATGTGTGTGACCTCATAGGTCCGAACCTAAGTTGGTAGCACAGGAACTAAATTTTTGTACCAATCGAAGTGACCATCTAGCAATGGTACCCGACGACCGGATAGATCGAATGTGTAGAACAACATCCTTAGAACCCATGCGGATATGGTTTTCATATAATTCATCCCCTTGATCAAAATGATCATAGGACACCCCAGAGTTTAATTGTCAACTCTGATCAGGTTGTCCACATTGTATTTCAAAATATCAAATCCATCTGATGGATTACCCTGGCCAAAGTTTTGCTAAATTGAAATACAGCGACTCATTCTTCTCCAACTCTTGGAGTGGTCAATCCCATCTCGATCACACTCTGACTTTGCAAGTACTTGACTGTGCCCAGAAGCCTTTCGTCCCTGAATTAAAAATTCAGTTAGTCCAGTACCAAAGCACAATGAGTTGCTTGCAAGTCACTGAGGCGATCTCAAGTCTAAGGGACACTTATACCTATATCCCATCAGAGACATTCTCGACAGCAGAATACTCTGAAGTTGGTCACGTTCAATGACGATGTACCCTTACATCTCACCTGTATGCCATACCAGTGTCTCCACACTCCTTGATTAAGAGGACAACCAACCCATATGGCCTACAGCGACCTATGCTCGATAGAAGCTGTCGTCCTTATTAACAGCTTATCATTTGGTCGTGAAAATTTTAAGGACTAATCGATAAATCCTCTCTTTATCGAACTTAAATAGTCCTAAGGACTTCATCATAACAACGGAGTTCATTAGAAGATGAAAGCTTATGATGAAGATGCCAAATATATTTTATTTATTAACAAATTAATTACAATACTTGGTTGCTCAACCGCCAACAGCTTGACGATTGGCTTTTTGGGACACATTTCCCAACAGACCCCCCTTTTTGGTGCATCCTTTCTGATGTTCCCTACTCCCTGTGCGTCCTTCTTCTCGATGTCTTGACCCCACTGTCATCTCTTATGCCATGGCCCCAAGCCCGTCATACCAGCCCCACCTCGCTTGTGGTCACCCCGACCCCATCGGTGCCTCTTACATCGCAGCCCCGAGCCAGCGACCCCGACCTTGCCTCACCTGTGGTCACCATCGGTGCCTCCTATGTCATGGCCTCGAGCCTGTGGCCCTGGCCCCACCTCACCCACGACCACTCTAATGCCATCGGTGCCTCCTATGTTGTGGCCCCGAGCCAGCCTGATGGCCTCGCCTCGGCCGTAGCTGCCTTGACCCCACCGATCGGACCCTGCCCCACCGATCTCCCCATGGTCCTGTCCCCACCAGCTTGACTGTGCAGCCCCTGCCCCATCGCCCCTAGCCCATGGCCCCGACCCTGCGGCCCCTATCTTATGGCCCCGTCCCTACGCCAGCGTGTCTACTATTATGAGTATTAGCGATGGTGGGTAGTGTTGCTTAGTATTACTGATGGCATTAACGATGGCTATTGCCATTATTAAAAGTTAATTAAATATTAATTTAATTAATTAATTAAATATACGAGACTTGAGTCTTGGCATGCACAGTGCTCGAACTGAGGGAAGGTGCTGGGCAGCATTGCAAACATAGGGCCAAGGCATACCCTGCATGCCCAGATCTTGGATCACAATTGGCATCCAAGGCATCTTGCCCTCACATGCCCTGTGCGCTCAGACTGATGGAAGGTGCCAGGCAGCATTAATTATGTATTATTTTTAATAAAATTTGTATTGCATGGAGTGATAGACCCATCAGTTGATTGATATACATATTCTAATGTATCTGTATATTTATTTATTTTTATACAGATAAAAAAATTATGTACATTGATCAATTGATTGTCCACTATGGATAGTTTGAAAAATATAAGTAATTTTATAGGTCATTACTGTAATCGAACGGTTTGTTGAGGGTTCGAAAAAAATTTAGGATAGTATTTTTCTTTTGTTCTCCCTACACAAGAGAACAAAGGAGAAATGTTGTCAAAATTTTTTTTGGCCCATGTTGCATATTGTTTAATTACTATAATGAACCTATAAAATTAATGTATTTTCTAAATGTGATAGGATCTATCTTTATTTATGAGTTAATGATAAGATGTATTTACCATGTAAGCCATTTTGAATGATAAAACAGTATTTAGCAATTGCCTTGTATTTATGTACATGCAGAATTTTTAGATGATCTGTCATGGACCGTAGTTGGATGGACTATCGAGTAGTCGATGGAGAGATTTTTACTGAATACAGGGAGGGTGTAGAGTACTTCTGCAATTTTTTTTGAGAATACAGCACTCTTACATCAAGGATAGGCTTGTTGCCATCGTAATAGATGTGGCAATAAAGAAATGTTTGATAGGGATACAATTACTGTCCATTTGTATAAGAGTGGATTTATGCCCAACTATAAGCATTGGTATCTGCATGGAGACAGGTTAGAATCGAGCATGACATGGACACAGATAGAATGGTGGACATGGTTATAGATGTGGCTAATCTTGAATTTAATTGGGATGTGGAAGATGATCCAGAAGCTAGCAGCGGTAATTTCTACCATATGCTAAAAGATGCTGGTGAACCACTATGGCCGAGATGTAAAACACATACTGTACTATCAGCTGTGTTAGAGTTGTTGAATTTGAAGTTCAAATTTAATATGGCGGTCAATTATTAGGATAGGATGGTAGCAATAATAAAAAAAATGCTATGGAAGGATGAGAAATTTTTTGGGAGCTTTCATGTTTTGAAGAAAATGGTGAAAGGATTGGCCATGAGACGTAAGAAGATAGATATATGTCATATTGATTGCATACTTTTCTATAAGGAGGACCAACAGAAGAGCTCATACGGTGTATGCGGTGCAAGCCGATTTAAGCCGAGAAAAAAAGGTAGGAATAAAAAAGACATATCATACAAGGTTCTTTGATATCTTCTCCTCACTCCATCAGACAATGAGGAATGGAAGCAATTGGATACTTGCCACTCTTTATTTGCTTAGGAATCACGTAATGTCCGGTTGGATCTATCTGCGAATGGCTTTACACCGTTCAGTCATGCAGTGACCTCTTATTCATGTTGGTCAATCTTTATTACTCCATACAATTTACCGTGTGGGATGTATATGAAAAACATAACATCTTTCTTACATTAGTCATTTCTAGACCACAACATCCTGGTAGAAGTATTGATGTATATCTAAGGCCTCTTGTTGATGAGCTGAAATTGTTATGATCTGATGGCATTCGTACTTTTGATGCATCGAAAAAATAAAATTTTATAATGAAGACTGTATTGATGTGGACCATTAGTGATTTTTTTGCTTATGGGATGCTGTCGGGAAGGAGCACTCATAGGAAGCTAGCATGGTCATAAGCTTTATTGGTTCAATTGTCATCGTCAATTCCTCTCTGAGCATCATCCTTTTCGAAAGCAGTGGGATAGTTTTAAGAGGAATAAGATAGAAAAGGATCATGCACCTCAGTATCTCAGTGGTATGAAAGTGTTTCAGAGGACATCACAATTGGATGAAGTCCCATTTGGCATTGAATTTGACAAGTAAAAGCCTCGATACAACTCATAACTGGGTGAAGTGAAGCCTCTTCTAGGAACTGCCGTACTGGTCCACCAATTTGATTATCATAATCTTGATATCATGCATATTGAGAAAAATATATTCGATAATATTTTTTACACTGTTATGGATGTCAAGAGCAAGATGAAGGACAATTGCAAGGCTCAAGCAGATATGATGAACATATGCAAGCATCCTCTATTAGAGCTGGTTGAGGTGTCATCTGAGAAATATCTGAAGTCAAAAGCATCTTATACCTTAACAAGGAAGCTATTGAAGGATGTTTGCGAATGGTGTAAGAGCCTTAAATTTTCAGATGGTTATGTAAGTAATCTAGCTCGGTGCGTCAATGTAAAAGATTGTAGGTTCTATAGGCTAAAGAGTCATGACTGTCATGTATTCATACAATGATTACTCCTATTGGCTTGGCATGATATCCTTTCCAACTCCATATGGAGTTCTTTGATCGAGCTTAGCCTTCTCTTTAGAGATATTTGTGCTATCAATTATTTATCGACTACATCTCCAGTCTTGAGGTTAGTAGTGTAGAGAGATATGCAAGTTGGAGAAGATATTCTCTCCCAACTTCTTTGACCCCATGGAGCACCTTGTGATTCATCTGACGTATGAAGCTAGAGTGGGGGTGTTGGAGTTTCATGATTTCAAGCATGCAAAAATTTTTCAAAATGAGTACGCAGTAAAATGTAAAAATTTCAAATTAAATCTAATTTAATCTAGGCATGCTTAAGATCAAATCTTAAAATCATAAACAGGATCGACATATGTGAGATAGGATTCAAATACAAAAATCAAATAGAAAAAAATAAATAGACTTCATACCTTAGTACGAGTCGATCTTTATCGTGAACTAATGATCATGGATGTCTTCTGAATATCCCTTGAAGCCACACAAGTGTCCGACCTCTACGGATATTCATACGAGACTTCAATATGATCAGAAGCTTATTAATCTCACCGGGATGCTAGCTCTATTGTAGAGATCGCATCTTGACGGTTGAAAATCTTTTTTCTCTCAAGACACTCTTAGAGAAGAAGAAGAAATAGGAGGATGATGATCTTTATGCTAGAGATCATGAGAAGAACTCTTTCTTCTCTTTTCTTTCTATAACCCATGCACCAAATCTCTATGCTAGAGATGTAAAAATTTTGTCCAACTCTTGGACAAAGAGAAAAGAAAAAACCCATATCCAAATATGGACAAAAGAGAGAGAGGATAGTCCTAACAACTAACCTTTGGTTGTTGCAAGAAAGAAGAGATATGGATCAATATACCTCACACCAATGATCTTCACGCCATCTCTCTCTCCATGATTTTTCTCTATGAACAACACCCTGATTTTTGGCATCTCAACCTGATCCTTATCAGCTCCTTAAACTATCTCATAAGACCATGTTTAAATAGGCAAAGAGGAGTTTGAATTTGGGTAGGAATAAAAGTCCAAACAACTTTGGGCTCTAACAATTTTATGCGCCCAACCTTCTCTCTTTTGCACCCTCAAATCTCACAAAAAAAGGAGGATTAAGAAAGCTTATTACACATTAAAAAGAAAGAGGGGGCGTGGAAAAATATGGCGTCCAATCTGGTTGGGCGTGGGGCTTCTTATGTGCATAGAGAGGGAGAGTTTCAATCTCATGAGACTCCTCTTTTAGATGGCTGATTTAAATCAATTTAAACTCTAACTAATTTTAATCATATTAGAAACTGAATCGATCTAAATAAATAGAAATTCAAATCTGATTTAGAGCCCAAACTATTTAGATTAGATGTCACCTATTAGAGAAGGAGTCTTAGTCCTTTTGGACTCTCTCTTGGGCTTGAGTCAAACTCAATTTAATCCTAATCTAATTTAAATTTGGTGCATCTATGAAGATAAGAATTCTTAATCTAAATAAAAACTCAAACATTCTTGTTTAGATCCTAGTCTAATTAGAAATTCAATCAAATCCAAATCTTAATTCAACAAGGAATCATTCTTCCATGCAATTTGGTTATCGCATAATCCAATTAGGCTTGATCAAATCAAACCCATGTCAAGTCAAATTAAATCTAATTTAATTAGACTTGATGCAAGTCCCATAGTTCAATCAAATTGAGCCAACTAGTAATTTAATTGTTAATTAATCCTTCTAGAACTCACTAATTCTTTAGTGAGTTACTTAATGCAACTTTTGTATTGGATCAATTATCAATCAAATTGATAATCAAATTCTATCATAATTCATAATCATAATTCAACCATCTGATCAGTCAAAAATTTTTTGTGTGTAACCCTATAGATTCTATTCTATCTGGTAGTAAGATATATTGTGATCCCTATCACAATATCATTGAAACTCTTTTCAATGGGTTAGAACTATTCCAACTCTGTCCACCAAGGATCTGTTGAAATTTGAGATTTGGGGCATGCATATGTGTTTCAAATTTTTTTTTTCTAAACACCATATTGGAATACAAGATTAAAATACTTTTAATCTAAATCATGCATGCATAAAACATAAAATCACAGGGATCTAGTTCATGTACTGAAATTTAAATATGTTAAATTCAGATTGTGATCAAGTCGCATACCTATTTCACAATCTCTTTCTTCAAATCTAGATCTAGAAGAGAAAAGATTTTTTTCTAGCCACACAAGTATCCAACCTCTATGGATATCCACTCAGGATCAACCTGGAATAGCTCTCTTCAAATTGAATTTTCTTTTCTAAGAAAATTCAGCTTGTTGAATCTAAACGAAGTCTGAATCACAATCAACACTTGATCTCTTTCTTTGATCTTCTTCTTCTCTTGCTTTTCTCGCTTGCTTTGTACTACTACCAAACTCTGAAAACCAATAATGGAGGGATGCCCAATAGTTTGGGCATGAAGAAGAAGTGGGACATCCCAACTAGGTGGGACGTGTGGGATGCCAAGGGAGAAGAGAAATAGAGAAGAAAAGAGGGCGTGGGTAGCTCCTGTGGGGTGTGTGGGCTACTGGTTGGATGCTCTAGGGATCTTAGAGGAGGTCTCTTTAAATAGACATGAAGATTGAATCCTATTTAATCTCATAATACAAGTCTTACTTGTATTGGATTTCTTAATAACTTAAGTTATTCAACTTACATTAGGAATCCTATTAGGCGCCAACTCTTGGAGCCCTGCACCCAATTAAACACACCCTCTTTTGCACCCAAAGGATGCCCCATATCAGATTAAAAGGCTCTCTAATCATAGGACATGCCCAACATGATCAAATTAAGATGGCGCCCCATAATAACTATCAAAGAATATTAATTAGGGACTTGCATCCTAATTCAATTGATCCATAACCTTAGACATCCAATAGTTGGAGTCAACGAATTTAATTCATGTAGGTTATTAGTAGGTAATTAAGTTTGAATTATCTTATCAAATAAAAAATCTAAAAGAAAAGAGAAATTGGGTCTAACCATGTGCTAGCAAGGTTATCTTGAACCCAATTAAATTTTTCTAAATTCAATTGATACTTCATAAGCTCAATTACTAATTTCAAACCTAATCTCTTTGTTGTATGACCTCATAGGTTCAATTCTATTTGGTAGTGGATATAAAATGATCTCTATCAAAGTATCATTGAAACTCTTTTCAATGAGTCAAAATAATTTCATTCTAACTCATCAAGGATTGTCGATCCAGAACAATCCTAGTGAGCTCTTATAATCCATCAGTGACACCTAGCAGTATGTAGTGGCAACCCAGTAGAATTGAAATGAACCTCTAAGAATAGTTAACGTGTGATTCAGTCCCTCTATCATGAGTCTCAACTTGATGATAGGTCATGGATAAATTCTCAAATCTCATCATCAGTCATATGATAGATTAAATTAGCTTAAGTCCAAATATGATTCCTATGAATTTTTTTTCATCAATCACACTACTATGACTATAGATTCTTAGACTTAGTCTTTCAAATCTCATAGGACTACTCCACTCTATCAAAATTGATAGATCCCATCTTGATTTGCACCTTACTCCTATAATAGACCAACTGTAGCCAACATCTACTATAAAGGCTCATTGAGATCTATGTTTATGTGTCAATCAAACTCTAGCAGTCTCACTATGAGTAGTAGTACAATTTTAGATCAAAGAATTATTCACACAACTATAGCATCGAAATGATCACTGATGATTGAATAGAAATCCAAGTGATCTCTTGTATGGTCACGCTCAGCACTAGTTATTCTCTAACAACTATCTGCACTCGTTGTCTAGTATCTCTACATTGTAGACTAGAGACCCATCTATCCCAAAAAAAGTGATCTGTGCACCAGTCTATCCGGATCGATCACTGTCCTCATGATAATCCTATGATCGAGAGCATGTAAGAATTAAATATATATTTTTAATTCTCAACATCTTGAGAATATGTATCGAAAGTTAATTTCATGGATGATTCAAGGACACATCACACTTGAATGAAAAATAAACTTATTTTTTATTGATCATATCAATATATTAAGTATAAAATTATATCTTAAAGTTATTACAATATGTCAGTCATATTGACTTCTAAGACATACATCTAACAATCTTCCACTTAGACTATAGTCAATTGGCCATAAATCTAAGTCCCATCTTCTCAAGGTGGGCTTTCATTTTTGGTTGGCTCAACTGCTTAGTCAATGGATCTACCACGTTGTCCATAGAGTTTATTCTTCGCACCTCGATATGTTTCTTTTCGAGATAGTTGCGTATACCGCTGCTCTATATGCTTGGACTTCTGGTGAGATCTTGGCTCCTTAGCAAATGCTATGGCTCCATTGTTGTTGCAGTAGAGTGGTATGGCATCCGATGTCATAACTTCAAATTTTGTGATGAACTTTTTGAACTAGAAGTCTTCCTTTGCAGTATTCGAAGTAGCGACATACTCAGCCTCTATGGTCAAATCCACTATGATAGATTACTTGAAACTCTTTCAGCTAACTGCGCCACCATTGCAAATGAACACATATCCTGAAGTAGACTTTTTATCGTCAGGATCAAACATAAAGTCTGAGTTAGTATATCTCTCGACACGCAACTTAGAATCTCCTCCAAAGATCAAGAACAAATCCTTAGTCCTTCTTAAGTACTTAAAGATATTCTTCACAGCTATCCAGTGCTCCTCATCTGGATTCGACTGATACCTGCTCGTGACACTCACAGCAAAGACAATATCAGGTCGAGTACATAGTATGACATACATGAGGCTTCCTATGATCGAGGCATAAAAATCCTACTCTTGCATTGCACTTCCTCGGATGTTGTCAGATGCATCATCTTGGAAAGATTAATACCATGCCTAAGAGGTAAAAATCTTCTTTTAAAATTTTTCATGCTGAACCTCTTCAGCACCTTCTCTATATACAGCTTTTGTGACAGACCTAGCATTCGTTTAGGTCTATCCCTATAGACCTTTATTTCGAGAATATAGGATGCTTCTTCTAGATCTTTCATGGAGAATTCTTTGAACAACCATCTTTTGACCGTGGTCAGCATGGGGATATCATTCTCAATGAGAAGAATATCATCCATGTACAATACAAAAAATGTTATTGTACTCCTGCTGACCCTTTTATATACACATAGTTCTTCTTCATTTTTGATGGAATCAAACGATTTGATTGCCTCATCAAAATGATGATTCCGACTTTGAGAAGCTTACTTTAATCCATATATGGACCTTTGTAGCTTGTAGACTGTGGTCACTATCACCAGATGTAAAACCCATAGATTGCTCTATATAGATATCTTCCTCAAGATATCCATTCAGGAAGGTAGTTTTCACATCCATCTGTCAGATTTCATAATCATAGTAAGCTGCAACATCAAGCAGAGTACGGATAGATTTCAGTATGGCTATGGATGAGAAAGTTTTCTGATAGTCAATGCCCTTGTGCTGACTATATCCTTTTGCCACAAGCCTAGCTTTATAAGTCTCTACCTTACCATCGGTACCTATCTTTCTTTTGTAGATTCATTTACACCCAATGGGTACAATATCCTCAGATAGATCCACTAAGGTTCAGACTTGATTTGGATACATTGAGTCAATTGCTGACTTCATTGCATTTAACTATTTCTCAGAATCGATGTCAAACATCACCTCATCAAAGGTATTAGGATCATCACCATGACCCCTATCTCCCATAAGAAATATTTTCTTTACTTTCTTCGTAAGCATACCCATGTATCTTTCAGAAGGTTGGAAGACCTTGCTAGATCTGTAAGGTGGTTAAGAACGTCAACTACTAGCCCATAGATAATGGGTTCCTGAGGATCTATAGCTCTTTGCTCTTCTGAGACATTCTCTTCAAGCTCAACTAACCTCTCACTGCTACCATCTTAGATAAACTATTTTTTTAAGAATATGGCGTTTCGACTCATAATTACATTGTGGTCTTGTGGAAAGTAGAAGTAGTATCCTATGGATTCTTTTAGATACCCTATAAAATGAGCTATTATAGATCTATTCTCTAACTTATCCACTATCTGTCTCTTGATATAGGTCGGACATCTCCAAGTCTTAAGATAACTTAGACTCAGCTTCTTACCGAACCATATCTCATACAACATGGTAAGAATGGACTTCGATGGAACCCTATTCAACAGGTGAATTACAGTTAACAAGGCATAAGGATAGATCAATGAAGTTCATCATGGATCTGACTATATCCAATAGAGTCTTGTTCCTCCTTTCAGATATCCTGTTGAGCTAAGATATTTTGAGAGGCGTTCATCGAGAGACTATATCGTTATCCTTAAGATATCTCAAAAATTTTCGACTAAGATATTCACCTCTTGGATCAGATCGAAGAACCTTAATGGGTTTATCAGTTTACTTTTCTACCTCATGTTTAAATTTTTTGAACCTTTCAAAGGTTTCAAACTTGTATTTCATCAGATACACATATCCGTACCTAGATAAATCATCGATAAAGGTAATAAAGTAGCTATAACCATCCCTAACCTGCACATCAAATGGTCCACACACATCGATGTGTACCAAGATAAGTAACTCGATGGTCCTTTCCCCATGTCCTACAAAAGGTAACTTGACCATTTTTCCTTGAAGGCAAGATTCACAAGCTGGATACGACTCTGGGTTAAGAGAGCCAAAGATCCCATCCTTTTTTAGTCTGTTTATCCTGTCCTCTCTAATATGGCTTAGTTTATGGTGCTACAAGTACTTCTAGTTAATTTTATCTCTGGATCTTTTTTGGCCTACGGTACTCACTATTTGCTTATTTAAGTTTATATTCGCATCAACATGCAAGTGATAAAGACTGTCAATTAAAAGATCTCATACAATCAATTTATTTTGTAAATAAATGAAATAAAAATCTTTATTGAAACTAATTTTAAAATCTTTCTATTTTAGCACAGACATGAAAATCAAATTCTGACTAGCTACAGGAACATAATAACAGTCCTGTAAATCTAATCTAAACTCTGACAGTAATCAAAGAGGATAAGTGCCAATGGTCTCTGTAGTAACTTTTGCTCCATTATCGATCCGAAGGATCATGTTATCTTTTTTCAACCTCCTACTTTCTATCAGACCCTACATTGAGGTACATATATGAGCACTCGAGCCAGAGTCTAATACCCAACTAGAAGTAGAAGAAATCGTAAGGTTAGATTCAATTACGAGCATACCTTCGAAAGGTTTATAAGCCTTTTTGGTCTTTAGGCTCTCAAGATATGTTGGACAGTTCCTCCTCCAGTGGCCTTCAGCATGACAGCGAAGATATTTTTTCTTTGCTTTGGCCTTCTTAAAAACTTCTTTCTTTGGCCTGTTCTCCTTCTTCTACTTCTTAGTGGATTTAACTTTCTTCTTCCCAATAGACTTTCTTTTGGAAGAAGTCTGCTCCACAGCGAGAATAGTGCCCCTTGAACTCTTCAAAGTTTCCTCCATGGTGACCAACATGTTGACCAGTTCGGGTATAGTGCAATCGAGCTTGTTCATATGAAAATTTATAATAAATTGACTATATAAACTCGTAAGAGATTGAAGGATCAGATCCATCTATAATTCTTTTTGTATTTCTAGCCCGAGCTTTTCAAGCTCCTCAATGTCCTTGATCACTATCATACAGTGCTCATGGACAGACTATCCTTCACGTATCTTTAGATTGAAGAGTTTTTTAGACATCTCAAAGTATGCTGTACGGCTCTGCTCATCATACAACTCTTGCAGGTGAGTGATCATAACCCTGACAATGGATATATGCTTATGCTAGATTTGCAACTCATTTGACATAGTAGCCAGTATATAGCACTTAACTCGACTGTCTTCATCCATCCACTTCTCAAAAGCAGCCCTTAGCTCAGCAGTAGGACGATTTGGTAGCACTATGGGTTCCTGATCGAGTACATGATCAAATTTTTTGAGGTCAGAACAATCCTGAGATTTCTGAGCCAGTCTTTATAATTGGTATCGATCAAATGATTGGTTTCAAAGATACAGGCTAGAAGGTTTGAGGCTAACATAGTTTAACTGCAAGAGTAAAGATTTAAGTTAGACTTTTGTACTTAATGTAAATTTGCTTCTAGAGATTTTAAGATGCAAACAATGACTCCCACTAATTTTTCGAATCCCTCCACTCTTCGGGAAGAACATGAAAATCCTAATGCGATAAAAGATTCCTAGTGGATACTGCTGTCCCACCGATGGCATACACCTCACCTAACAGTTATTAGTAACATACACACCGATACGTAGGCAACTCTTTATCTAGATACTTTTGTAAGCATATTACAGATTTGGTCTCTAAGTCATGTGGGCTCATCTAACAGTTATTTTTCACACTTCTTAGTTAAGTCCGATCCATCGTTCACAAGCAGGTACAAGATCGTCATTAGGTTTCTCACCTAATAGTTATTGGGTCCAACCCTATTCTTACCCTGGAGCAACTCTTTGCTAATAGAGTGGTTGCGTGTTCTCGATACAACTGAATCACTGTGACCAGTCGAGAACAATCAATGCCGGTAACACGCCCGCACATCTACAACGATGGAAGACCTATAGATTTAATATTTATAGAGAGATTTAGGTTTAGGTCTCATCTAATTAGTCATCACATGACCAGTCTAATTGGCATAGGCTAAATCAAGCCGCTAAGTAACTCAATTCAAGATTCAATCTTCCAAATTGGTCAGGTAAGTCGAGATTAGTGGGGGTCCCCCCATTGCTTTTCTTAGACACCAATAAATTGATCAAATAAGTGAATAGAATCAATTAAATAATTACGTCTCAGTTACTTGCCTTAGACACCAATAGGTCAATTGGTTTAAATAGTTTAACTCAAGTGAATGAGGCTCAAACCATCGAGCCAAATTAGATCTTTAGCTTAATCGATTCTATGTATGAGACTCAAATGATTTGATCAACAATAATTGTATGATCATTGAATTTAATTGATCTAACTCTAATCAATACTTGATTCGATTTGATCAATTAATCAAATTAGACCCATATGATTCAAATCGAAAATCCTAGATGAAATCCTATTATATACTCTAATTTTTGATCTTTTTATAACCAAAACTTTCATGCACAAACACTAATGTCAGATTCTAAAATCAAATTTTAGATCAAAAATTCTTTGCATGAAAGTAGGTTTTAAATCATAAAAATAATTTTCAGATTCAACATACAAACATATATCACATATATGCATATAAATATCAGATCTAAATAAAATTCAAATCTAAAACATAATATCATATATCTCATATACTAATCTTGGATTATATCAAAAGTAATTTTATGATCTAAATATGCAATCACATATCTCATATATGAATCATAAATCAGGTTATGAAAAATTTGAGGTTCATGCATGCATCTACATATCATGTGAATATGAACTAGAAACGATTCTAGATCAAAATTCAGGTCTATACATACTTTGACATATTAACTATATGTTCTAAAATCAAACCCAAAATAAAATATCAGATTCAAAAATTCAACTATACATCTTATGTATCAAGAAAAAAAATTAGATTTTGAAATCCTTTCCAAAACATATATGATAATTTCAGCAATATGAAACCTATGGCTCTGATACCACTATTGAAATTCTAAGTTTGGGACATGCATATGTATTTCAAATTTTTTTTTCCAAATACTATAGTAGAATATAAGATTAAAATATTTTTAATCTGAATCATGTATGCATAAAATATAAAACCACAAAGATCTAGTTTATGTGCTGAAATTGACATATACTGAAATTCAGATTGTGATCAAGTCGCATATCTGTTTCGCAATCCCTTTCTTCAAATCTAGATCTGGAAGAGAAGAAATTTTTTTCTAGCTACACAAGTGTCTGACCTCTACAGATATCCACTTGGGATCAGTTTGAAATAGTTCTCTTCAAATTGAATTTTTTTCTCTAAGAAAATTCAGTCTGTTGAATCTGAACGAAGCCTAGATCGTGATTAACACTTGATCTCTTTCCTTGATCTTCTTCTTCTCTTTCTTTTCTTCCTTGCTTTGTGCTGCTACCAAACTTTGAAAATCAGTAATGGAGGGACACCCAACAGCTTGGGCGTGAGGAAGAAGTGGGACATCTCAACTAGGTGGGACGTGAGGGATGCCAATGGAGAAGAGAAAGAGAGAGGAAGAGAGGGTGTGGGCACCTCCTATGGGGTGTGTAGACTGCTGGTTGGATGCTCTAGGGATCTTAGAAGAGGTTCTTTTAAATAGGCATGAGAATTAAATCTTATTCAATCTCATAATACAAGTTCTACTTACATTGAGTTTCCTAATAACTTAAGTTATTTAACTTACATTAAGAATCCTATTAGGCACCAACTCTTGGAGCCCTTGCACCTAATTAAACACACCCTTTTTTGCACCCAAGGGATGCCTCATATCAGATTAAAAGGCCCTCTAATCATAGGACATGCCCAACATGATCAAATCAAGGTGGTGCCCCATAATAACTATCAAGAAATATTAATTAGGGACTTGCACCCTAATTCAATTGATCCATAACCTTAGACACCCAACAGTTGGAGTTCAATGAATCTAATTCATATAGATTATTAGTAGGTAATTAAGTTTAAATTATCTTATCAAATAAAAAATATAAATAAAAAGAAAAATTGGATCCAACCATATTCTAGCAAAGTTATCTGAAACTCAATCGGATTTTTCTAAACCCAATTGACACTTCATAAGCTCAATTACTAATTTTAAGCCTAATCTCTTTGTTGTGTGACCCCATAGGTTCAATTCTATCTGGTAGTGAGATATATAATAATCTCTATCAAAGTATCATTAAAACTCTTTTCAATTGGTTGGAATAATTTCACTCTAAGTTATCAAAGATTGTCGATCTAGAACAACACTAGTGAGCTCTCACAATCCACTAGTGACATGTAGCAGTATGTAGTGGCAACCCAGTATAATTGAAATGAACCTCTAGATATAGTTAATATATGATTCAATCCCTCTATCATGAGTCTCGACTTGATGGCAGATCATGGATAAAACATCAAATCTCAACATCAGTCATATGATAGATTTGATTAGCTCAAGTCCAAATGTGATTCTTATGGAAATTTTTTTCTATCAATTACACTACTATGGCTATAGATTCTTGGATTTAGCCTTTCAAATTTTATAAGACTATTCATCTCTATCAAGATTGATAGATTCCATCTTGATGTGTATCCTACTCCTATAGTGGATCAATTGTCACCAACATCCTCTATAAGGGCTCATTGAGACCCATGTTTATATGTCAATCAAACTCTAGTAGGCTCACTACGAGCAGTAGTATAATCTTAGTTCAAAGGAGCATTCACACAACGACAGTATCGAGATGATCACTGATGATTGAATAAAAATTTAAGTGATCTCTCGTATGATCACGCTCAGTACTAGTTGTTCTCTAACAACTATCTGCACTCATCACTCAGTGTCTCTACACTATAGACTAGAGACTATCTATCTTAAAAGAAGCGATCTATGCGTCAGTCTATCCAGATCGATCACCATCCTCATGATAATCCTATGAATAAAAATATTTAGAAATTAAATACATATCTCTAATTCTCAATACCTTGAGAATATGTATCGAAAGTTAATTCCATGGATGATTCAAGGATACATCACACTTGAATAAAAAATAAACTTATCTTTTTATTGATCATATCAATTTATTAAGTATAAAATTATGTTCTAGAGTTATTACAATGTGTCAGTCATATTGACTTCTAGGACATACCTCTAATAGGATCATCGATCATTAAGATGATACTCATGGGTATCACAATCCACCAGTGACACCTAGCGTTATGTAGTGACAATCCAATAGAATAAAAGGTGATGAACTTCTAGGTGCAGTTAACGTATGATACAGTCCCTCTATCGTAAGTCCCGATCAGATGGCAAGTCATGGATGGATCATCAAACATCATCATCGATCATATGATAGATTCAATCGGCTCGAGTCCGTGAGTGATTCTTATCAAAATGCTTTTCTATTGATCACACTGCTATGGCCATAGACTTAAAGACTCAGCTTCTTAAATCCCATAGGACTACTCTTTTTTGCTAGGATCGATAGATCCCATCTAGGTATACATCCTACTCTTACAGTGGATATTATCACCAACATCTACTATAAGAACTCATCGAGACCCATATTTATGTGTCAGTCAAACTCCAGTAGCCTCACTGTGAGTAGCTGTAGCACTGCAAGTCAAAGGACCAGTCATACAACTATAGTATTGAAAAAGTCACTAATGAGTGAGCAGACATCTATGTGACTTCTCATGTTGGTCACGCTCAATGCTAGTTGTTTTCTAACAACCACCTGCACTCTTGCTCCAGTGTCACTATACCACAGACTCGAGACTCATTTATTCGAAGGAAGCGATCCGTGCACTGGTCTATCCGGATCAATCACCATCTCCATGATGATCCTATGATCAGGAGTAATTTAGGAATTAACCATCAATGACACATATCTCAAATTCTCAACTCTTTGAAAATATGTATTATCATCTTGTTAATCCCTTGGATGATTCATAGATATATAAAATATGAATGGTAATATAAATACCCAATAAGTACAAAATCATATCCTAGAAATATGATATGCATCAGTCAAGATTAGCTTCTAAGGCATATATCCAACAATCTTTCACTTGCACTAAAGTCAATCTACCATGTACCAAGTCTCTGCTTCATAAGACAGGCTTTAGTTTTAAGTTAGCTAAGTGACTTATCAGTGGATCATCCACATCTCATGTAGAGTTTGCTCTTTGTATCTCTGTGTATTTCTACTTGAGATAGTCACATGTTCTGCTGCTCTATGTGCTGGATATCTGATGAGACCTAGGCTCGTTAGCAAGGGCTATGGTGTTATTATCTTTACAGTATAGTGTCATGGCATCTAATGGCATGACATCTAGTTCTACAACTAACATTAAAACCAGAATACATCCTACACATCTACAGTGTCCTCAGCTTTCATTGATTGATTGCTTAAAATCCTTTCAATATATCGACACAGGAACACACCCCATGATGTAGACATTCTACCATCAATAATAGACATAAAATTTGAATTGGTGTATCCTCCCACTCTTAGCTTTGATCCTTTTTCAAATTAAGAATAAATCCTTAGTTCTTCTTGTTGGGAATAGTATCCCAAAGCCAATCGTCAGCCTGTTGACGGTTGTACTCTTTTCTATATTAGTATATGAATTATAAATAAATAAAAGTTATTTTGATATTTTTCATCATAAATTATTTCATCTTCTAATGAACTCCTGTGTTGTGGTGAAGTCCTTAGGACTATTTAGACTCGACAAAGGAAGATTTATCATTTAGTCCTTAAATCTGTTCACGACCAAATGATACATTGTTACCAAGGACAACAACGTTTATCAAGTATAGGTCATTGTGTGCCATATGGATTGGTTATCCTCATAATCAAGGAGCGTGAAGACTGGTATGGCATACAGGTGAGATGTAAGGGTACATCTGCACTAAACATGACCAACTCTGGATCTTTTTCTACTGTCAAGATTTGCTCCGATGGGATATGGGTATAACTGTCCCTCCAATCTGAGATCGCCACAGTGACTTACAAGCAACTCACTGCACTTAGGCACTGGACTACCTGAATTTTTAATTCAGTGATGGAAGGCTGCTGGGTGAGTCAAGTACTTGACTTGTCGGTGCGTGTGTCAAGATAGGATTGACCACTCCAGTTCAGGAGCTGTGTATAGTCATGTTTCAATTTAGTAAAATCTTGACCAGGGTAGTCCTAGTGAGGAGTCACAGGACTGTTTGAGTTGAGCACGATTCGGATGATCTAATCAGGGTTGACAATTTAACCCTGAGTCATCCTAAACACAGGGGTCAAAAGGGATGAATTATACAGTAACTATATTTGTATAGGTTCTGAGTGTTGTGATTGTGACTATTCAACCTATTCAGATATCAGGTACCATTGCTAGATTGTCATTTCGATTAGTACAGAAATTAGTTCCTATGCTACCAGCTTAGGTTCGAACCTGCGAGGTCACACACATTAGAGGTTCCTATCTGATCTGATGGCTGGTGAAGAGTCATAATGCTCATGAACTTTGAGTCCTACAGATCTAAAACTCTATGATTGAGAATCAAGATTCTCTAATCATGAGTTCCACATATTTTGGGTACCGGGGTCAAGAGTCCCACTGGTTTGGGACTTTTTGATCAGGGTTTCATATCGATGGACTCTGATGTCCGATTGCCCATCGGATTTGGACTCAGTATTTATGAGAGATTTAATTAGTAATTTGATCACTAATTAACTCAATTTGATTGAGTAATTATTTTTGGATCAAGTCCAATTGAATTGGATTCAGTTGGGTTTGACCCAATTAGGTTAAGTGTTGACCTAATCGCCAAGGTGGTTTGGTCCCTGATCTGATCAGGGGTTGGGCTTAGTCAATTTTGATTTGATTAGGATTTTATTAAGCCTAATTAATAAGTTAGGTTTAACTTAGTTTAATTGTGCCTAACCTATTTTGATTAGGTTGATTCAATTAGGTTGAAACCACCTTTTGAATTCTCTCCCTGCGCCACCTCACTCATCTGTGCCCATTTGAATTCACGAGAAACAACTTCTCATGAATTTTCTCCCATGAAGAAGCCTTCCACGCCCCTCCATTTGTGCACCATTTGGATGGATAAAGATGGTTGGTTGGCCATTCAAATTCAAATGAAGTTTGAATTTGAATGGGCAACTAATCCTTGCGCCACCTAGCCTTATCCATTTGTGTGCCATTTGCTTTACACGAGAAAGAGTTTCTCATGTAAACTCTCTATGCACAAGGGAGCCCACACCCTTCTCTTCTCATGCCAAGAGTGATAAGGATGGGTTGGTTAGCATTTAAATTCAAATTCGATTTGAATTCAAATGAGCAACCACCTATCTTTATCCTCTCATGCGTTTAAGATGCATCTTGCATTGTTTAAAAGTGAGAAGAAGGTGGGGCATGCGTACGAGATTTCTAAGAAAGAAAAGTGGGCGTGAGGAAGCTTTCTGCATGATTTTAAAAGTTCAAAAATTTGAGAGGAAAGAAAAGAAAGAGAGTGGGCGTAGGCTTTTTGAGAGTACCCTAGGGTTTCTGCCTAAGGTTCGGGAAGTGAGAAAGTGAGCTACGAGTGTCGTGAGCCCACAAAATTTTAGAGAGAGCTTTATCAACCTCTCAAGTACATTATTGATGATCTGAAGTATCCAAGGAGTTGACAGATCAAGATCGAAGGAGTTCGATCAACATCGGCCGTCAAAAAGGTTCTGCAATAAACTAGCATTTGTGAGGAGCCGATCAGATTGAGAGCTTCATGTGGATGATCCACAGAGGCCAGACATACTGTGGGCTGTATTACAATAATCAGACCCTTTCGACGGTGATCAGATTGCGACGATCGACTATCGCACGAAGGTAATGTGTTCTGAACACATAACAGTAAAATATTTACTGTAGAGAATTCAAAATTTTAAATTTAAATGTATGCTATATATATCATATTTAGATCCTTATGTAGGTTAATATATTTAATTAATTAGATTAATTAATATTTTCTACTGTAAAATAGTAATTTTGAAAAAAATTTAAAATTATCATTTTACCCCTGCACTGAATTCACTTCAAATGGTATTAGAGCAGGTTTTAAAATATGATATATATTTGCATGTGTAGATTAAGTAGTAATCTAAAAGTTTAAATTTTAAATTTTAAATTCAAAATTTAAAATTTGAATTTTGAAATTTATTTAAAATTCAAAATTTAAAATTTAAAATTCAAAATTCAAAATTTGAAATTTGAAATTTGAAATTTAAAAATTTAAAATTCAAAATTTAAAATTTAAAATTTGTTTGAAATTTTAAATTTGAAATTTAAAATTTTGAATTTTAAAATTTGAAATTTATTTGAAATTTAAAATTCAAAATTTAAATTTGAAATTTAAAATTTAAAATTTAAAATTTGAAATTGGTATATTTAGATATACTTGATCCAAGTAGCAAGTAGTCTAATTGGGTTGGTTGCCACGGTCATCCGATCATAGGAGAAAAGTAGGGTTTAAAGGCCCTCTCCTCCCATTCGATGGGGTTCTCCTATGACGGTAGGGGTGCCGATGTGATTATATCCCATGCAGACGAAGCAGCGAAAGGACTTAATTTGTAAAGGTTCAATTGTGAAATTTATCATGAATGTGTTAGATTAGATCTAAAGGAATATTCATGATTTATTTTGATTGAGTTATTTTTGTTAAATAATTAGCAATATGATTGCTGTTTATGAAATGTGCTGATCCGTTTGTGAAATGAGTCAACACATTTGGTGAACAGAAAATAAAACCTTTCAAATTTGAAAATTATTTTCGAAATACCAAATCCTGACCCATCAGTCCAAATACTTAATTAAAAGAATTGTGTTGTCTAGTTGGTCTAGAATTGTGAATTAAGATCTAAGACAATTGCATAAACTTGTGGGTCAATGGGTTAGATGGATTAGGTCTATAATTGGGTTAGACCTAAGGTTAGCTTAAAGAAATGGACTAAATTAGAGTAATTGGTCAAATCTAATCAAAAGTTGAATTAGATTAGGTCAAGAACACTCTAGACTCAACTCCAATAGTTGTAGTTGAATGAGTCCATGTCTTTAACTAGACCAAGATGGATTTAATTCATGGCTACGCGGTGGAACCCTATTTACTAAGTTGATCAAATTAAAACTAATGAACGGTTGGTGTCTAAGGTAAGTTCGACAGTCTGACCAGTGATTTTTAAGTGGGAGCTACTCACATTGATTCAATCTCTGACGAGTTAATGGCATATCCTCACCACTGATCTCACTTACCTGGCCAACCTGGTGAGTTATGTTTTGATTAGATCACTTGTGATTAGGACTCACCCATATCATTAGGTAAATCAGTGTGACTGATTTAGGTGCTCCTAATACCGGCTTTAATTAAATCTTTTTTAATCTGACTTAGTGAAGTCAGTGGGAGGATTGAAATTGGCTGGTTAATTTCTTCTCTTCTATCCTTTAATAAAATTCTCAAAAATTATTAGGTCCCTAAAAATGATTAAGTTATACTGATAACTAAGTCATAGCCTCCCATTAAGTGAGTGATAATGAGTCCATTAGTTTAATAATCACTGGAGGCCCAAAGGCCTGATGCTTATTGACTAATGGAATTATCATTCATAATATGATCATTTGGTTGAGTCTTTCTGATGGTGGTCAGGTTGGCCGATCAAAGTTGGGCCTGATCATTTATTGGTCCGATTCACCAAATCAAGTCATGTTAATGGTTTGACCTAACCAGATCTTTTCAGTGGAGGCCAAAGCCTACTGATTAGGTTTTGGGGCAAAATCTATTACTAGAAGTTGTTTAGAGAAACAACTGGTTATGAACCTACCCATAGATGCACATGGGTTGACTAACCAAAGTTGGGCTCGTGTGTGGTCTGTGTGGATTCTAGTACCCACTAAGGAATTAAAGTAATTCTTTGAATTGAAGGTTGAGGCTACTAGTTCATAAAAATACTGGGAGAAATTTTAGACTAAAGTTCAAGTCTTTAGTATTAATAATTTATATACTAATAAAGGTCTAGTTTTTCTTTATGCAGCTATGGCCACTACCCTGTCGCTTTGGTCATTATTAGATAATTACAAGTTCATGGAACCTAATTTTGATAGCTGGTATCAAAAATTAAAAATCATCCTTGAGCATGAGCGGATCCTTTATGTAGTAACGGATCCAGCACCTGAGGAGCCAGCCCCGAATGCTAGAGGGATGGTCTGAGACACTTAGCAGAAGTGGCTCAACGACCGTACTATCGCATGATGCATAATGCTGGCAGCAATGAATGATGAGTTCAGTCGTAGGTTCGAGAACGTCAGCCATAGGAGATGCTTCAAATGTTGAATGACTCCTTTGGCATGCCTGACGACATTGAAAGGCACAAAACTAGTTGTGCCATTTTCAATGCTCAAATGAGGGATGGGGCCTCAATCACTGATCATGTACTGTACATGATCGAAATGATTGAGCACCTAAGTAAACTGGGCTTTTCCTTGCACGAGCAGCTCGGTAAGGATGCGATCCTTAATTCTTTACCCAAGTCCTTCCTCCCCTTCCTTACTCATTTTCGAATGACAAAGCCTACAGTGAACTACCACGGCTTGTTGGGGTTGCTGTAAAACTTTGAGAAGGACCACCAGCTCCATAAGGAGTCGGTGAATATTATGGGAGGGTCTTCTTCTGGACGTCGACTCTTTAAGAAAGGAAAGAAGAACAAGAAGAAGAAGAATAAGAAGGTGCAGCCGCATGCTGGGACGTCTGCATAGGGTCAGACCAAGAAGTGCAAGCCCGACCAGAGCCAGACGGAGTACTTCTTTTGTAAGAAGTAGGGGCACTGAAAGAGGAATTGTCCTTTATACATTGCCTCCCTAGACCCGAACAGGCCGAAGAAGAAGCAAGGTAATTATATGATAACACCTTGCAACTTTTTCATTTGTGATACTACTACCTGGGTATTGGATACTGGAAGCCCTTATCATATCTGTAATTCGATGTAGGGTCTGCAGGTCAGTAGGAGATTTGATGAAGGCGAGAGGTTCCTGAACGTTAGAGATGGAAGCAAAGTTTCAGTTCTAGCTTTAGGAATCATGAACCTTGTAATCAACTCTCATAATGTAATTCTGAGTAATGTCACTATTGTCCAAGTTTTTTATTAAATATTATTTCTATAGACCTTTTGATCATGAACAGTTATGAATTTTTAATAAAAAAAATATTTACAATATCATTTTGAATGGTGTTACAATGTTTGTTGGACAACTAAATAATGGAATTTACTTACTATCACAGCCTGTTAATGTGGTTCAAACCTCCGGTAAATGCCCTAGAATGGATAATGTGCTAGAAGTCTACCTTTAGCACTGTAGGCTAGGTCATATCAATAAGAACAGGATAAACAGGTTGGCTCAAGAAGGAATTCTTGAAGTTGGTGATTGTGAATCACTTCCAACCTATGAGTCTTGTCTTCTTGGGAAGATGACTAAGTCACCTTTTACTGGAAAAGGTGAGTGAGCCAATGAACTCTTGGGTCTGGTATATTCTGATGTATGTGGACCCATGAGCTCAAGTGCAAGAGGTAGATATTTCTACTTCATAACCTTCACAGATGACCTATCGAGGTATGGGTATGTCTACCTAATGAAGCATAAGTCGGAGTCATTTGAAATGTTCAAACTATTTCAAAATGAGGTAGAAAAATAAACTGAAAAGTGTATTAAAACTCTTCGATCTGATCGAGGAGGTGAATATCTTTTCAATGAGTTTCTGACATATCTTAGAGAGAATGAGATTCTCTCTCAGTGGACTCCTCCTGAAATATCATAGCATAATGGTGTGTCTGAAAGGAGAAATCGGACCTTGTTGGACATGGTTCGATCTATGATGGGGTTTGCTGGTCTGTTGATCTCTCTCTGGGATATGTGCTCGAATCGGCTTGTTACCTTCTAAATAGGGTTCCGAGTAAGTCTGTAACCAAAACACCTTATGAGATATGGATAGGACGTAAGCCAGTACTCTCACACCTTAGGGTTTGGGGGTGTCCAACTTATGTTAAACGTTTAATTACGGACAAGCTTGGACCTAGGTCTGACAAGTGTTATTTCATAGGATACCCAAAAGAGATCAAAGGATATTATTTCTACCTAGCTGATGAGCAAAAGGTGTTTGTCAGTCTTAAGGCAATCTTTTTGGAAAAGGAGTTCCTTGGTGAAGGGACTGTTGCCTCTAAGGTCGAACTTGAGGAAGTTTGGCAGGTGAAAAAACCGACACAAGTAGTTGAACCTGAACCAGATTTGGTTAGATCAAATTCGAAGCCCATTGTTCCTGCACCCCTAAGACGGTCTGGTAGAGTACCACGTCAACCGGACAGATACTATAGTTTCTTGTCTGGGATGGCGATCCTATCGAACTTGATGAAAATGATGAGGATCCGATCACCTACATGGATGCAATGTAGAGACTTGACTCTGAGAAATGGCTAGAGGTCATGAAATCCGAAATGGAGTCCATAAAGGTCAATGATGTATGGACATTGGTTGACCCATCCGAAGGAGTAAAACCCATAGGGTGTAAGTGGGTCTTCAAGAGGAAGAGAGGCGCAGACGGAAAGGTGGAGACCTATAAAGCCTGTCTGGTTGTCAAGGGATATCGTCAATGTTATGGTATAGACTATGATGAGATATTTTCTTCTGTGGTAATGCTCAAATCCATTCGGATTATGCTTGCGATAGCTGTCCATCTGGACTATGAAATATGACAGATGGATGTGAAAACAGCTTTCCTAAACGAAGAGCTGGATGAAGAGGTGTATATGATACAACCTGAAGGGTTCACATCCACAGATGAGTCTAAGGTGTGCAGGCTATAGAGGTCCATTTATGGACTTAAGCAAGCATCCCGGAGTTGGAACATACGTTTTGATAGGACGATCAAAACGTATGGCTTCGTTAAGAATGGAGAAGAGCCCTACATTTATAAGTGAGCTAATGGTCCAGTAGTGGTATTTCTTGTATTGTATGTGGATGACATTCTCTTAATCGAGAATGATGTCCCTACATTACAGGAAATAAAGATTTGGCTGTCGTCATAGTTCTCCATGAAGGATCTGGGAGAAGCTTCGTACATCCTAGGGATGAGGATCTATAGGGATAGATCTAAAAGGTTGCTTGACTTATCCCAGTCTACGTACATTGATACTATACTGAAGAGGTTCAGCATGAAAAATTCCAAGAAAGGCTATCTACCAATAGGCCATGAAATTTTTCTCTCGAAAAGAGATTGTCCGACAACACCTCAAGAGAGAGAGCGTATGGATAGAATTTCATATGCTTCGACAGTGGGATCTATCATGTACGCCATAACATGTACACAACCAGATGTGGCATACTCACTAGGGGTAGTGAGTAGATACCAATCTGATCCAGGGGAGAATCACTGAAAGGTTGTTAAAACCATCCTGAAGTATTTAAGAAATACTAAGGATCAGTGGCTTGTTTATGGTGAATCAGACTTGAGACTTATAGGGTTTACAGACTCTAGTTTCCAGTCTGATCATGATGATAGCAAAAGTGTGTCGGGATTTATTTTTACCCTTAATGGTGGGGCTGTCTGCTGGAAGAGTTCCAAACAGCACACTGTGGCTGATTTAGTTTGCGAGGCAGAGTATGTCACTGCATCAGATGCTGCCAAAGAAGCGGTGTGGCTGAGAAAATTCATCACCCAGCTTGGAGTAGCACCCTCCCTTATTGGTCCAGTTCTGCTCTACTGTGACAGCTCTGGAGCCATTGCTCAGGCAATGGAACCGAAGGCACACCAGCGGATGAAGCATATTCTGCACCCTAACATCTCATCCAAAAAATCATAGATTGAGGTGATGTTGACCTTCAGAAGATCGACGAAAAAGGGAACCTGACCAACCCATTCACTAAAGCCATTGCGGTGAAGGAGTTCGATGACTTCAAGTCGAAGATAGGTATTAGATACTGCACCGATTGGCTTTAGGCCAAGTGGGAGATTGTTGGGAATAGTATCCCAAAGTCAATCATCAGCCTGTTGACGGTTGTACTCTTTCTTATATTGGTATATGAATTATAAATAAATAAAAATTATTTTGGTATTTTTCATCACAAATTGTTTCATCTTCTAATGAACTCCTGTGTTGTGGTGAAGTCCTTAGGACTATTTAGATTCGACAAAGGAGGATTTATCGTTGAGTCCTTAAACCTGTTCGTGATCAAATGATATGTTGTTACCAAGGACAACAATATTTATCAAGTATAGGTCGTTGTGTGTCATATGAGTTGGTTGTCCTCTTAACCAAGGAGTGTGGAGACACTGGTATGGCATACAGGTGAGATGTAAGGGTACATCTGCACTGAATATGACCGACTCTGGAGCTTTTTCTACTGTCAAGATTTGCTCTGATAGGATATGGGTATAACTGTTCCTCCGACCTGAGACCGCCACGGTGACTTGCAAGCAACTCACTGCACTTAGGCACTGGACTACCTGAATTTCTAATTCAATGACGAAAGGTTGCTGGGTGTAGTCAAGTACTTGACTTGTCGGTGCGTGTGTCAAGATGTAATTGACCACTCTAGTTCAGGAGCTGTGTATAGTCGTATTTCAATTTAGCAAAATCTTAGCTAGGATAGTCCTAGTGAGGAGTCACAGGATCGTTTGAGTTGAGCACGATTCGGATGATCTAATCAGGGTTGACAGTTTAACCCTGAGTCATCCTAAACACAGGGGTCAAAAGGGATGAATTATACAGTAACCATCTTCACGTAGGTTCTGAGTGTTGCGATTGTGACTATTTGACCTATCCAGATATCGGGTACCATTGCTAGATGGTCACTTCGATTAGTACAGGAATTGGTTCCTTGCTACCGGCTTAGGTTCGAACCTGCAGGGTCACACACATTAGAGGTTCCTACCTGATCTGATGGCTGGTGAAGAGTCCTAATACTCATGGACTTTGAGTCGTACATATCTGCAACTCTGTGATCAAGAATCAGGATTCTCTAATCATGAGTTCCATACATTTTGGGTACCGGGGTCAAGAGTCCCACTGGTTTGGGACTTTTTGATCAAGGTTTCATATCGATGGACTCTGATGTCCGATTGCCCATCGGATTTAGACTCAGTATTTATGAGAGGTTTAATTAGTAATTTAATCATAATTAACTCAATTTGATTGAGTAATTATTTTTGGATCAAGTCCAATTGAATTGGATTCAGTTGGGTTTGACCCGATTAGGTTAAGTGTTGACCTAATCGCCAAGGTGGTTTGGTCCCTGATCTGATCAGGGGTTGGGCTTAGTCAATTCCTGATTTGATTAAGATTTTATTGAGTCTAATTAAGCCTAATTAAGTTGGATTTAACTTAGTCTTATTGTGCCTAACCTATTTTGATTAGGTTGGTTCAATTAGGTTGAAACCACATTTTGAATTCTCTCCTTGCGCCACCTCACTCATCTGCGCCCATTTGAATTCACGAGAAACAACTTCTCATGAATTTTCTCCCATGAAGAAGCCTTCCATGCCCCTCCATTTGTGCACCATTTGGGTGGATAAAGATGGTTGGTTGGCCATTCAAATTCAAATGAAGTTTGAATTTGAATGGGCAACTAATCCATGCGCCACCTAGCCTTATCCATTTGTGCACCATTTGCTTTACACGAGAAAGAGTTTCTCATGTAAACTCTCCATGCATAAGGGATCCCACACCCTTCTCTTCTCATGCCAAGAGTGGATAAGGATGGGTTGGTTAGCATTTGAATTCAAATTCGATTTGAATTCAAATGAGCAACCACCTATCTTTATCCTCTCATGCATTTAAGATGCGTCTTGCATTGTTTTAAAAGTAAGAAGAAGGTGGGGTGTGCGTATGAGATTTTTGAGAAAGAAAAGTGGGTGTGAGGAAGCTTTCTATGTGATTTTGAAAAGTTCAAAAATTTCAAGAGGAAAGAATAGAAAGAGAGTGGGTGCAGGCTTTTCTTAGAGTACCCTAGGGTTTCTGCCTAGGGTTCGGGAAGTGAGAAAGTGAGCTACGAGTGTTATGAGCCCACAAGATTTTAGGAAGAGCTTCATCAACCTCTCAAGTATATCTGTTAATGATCCAAAGTATCCAAGAAATCGATAAATCAAGATCGAAGGAGTTCGATCAACATCGACCGTCGAAAGGGTTCTGCAACGAACTAGCATTCGTGAGGAGCGGATCAGATCGGGAGCTTTGTGTGGATGATCCACAGAGGCTAGATACACTGTGTGGCTGTATTGCAATAATTAGACCCTCCCGACGGTGATCAAATTATGGCGATCGACTATCCGCATGAAGGTAATATGTTTTGAACACATAACAGTAAAATATTTACTGTAGAGAATTCAAAATTTTAAATTTAAATACATGCTATATATATCATATTTAGATTCTTATGTAGGGTTAATATATATTAATTAATTAGATTAATTAATATTTTTTGCTATAAAATAGTAATTTTAAAAAAAATTTAAAATTATCATTTTACCCCTGCACTGAATTCACTTCACTTCTTAAGTACTTAAGGATATTTTCACAGCAATCCAGTACTCTCAGTCAATATCTACTCGTAACATTCATAATTTTAACTATATCAGTTTAAGTACATTACATGGCGTACATCTATGTCCGAGAGGGTAGCAGACCCCTCTCCTAGATTTCTATGCCGAATCCTTTCAGCATCTACTCTCTGTACTTTATTTGTGAAAACACAAGCATCCAATTGCATCTATCTCTATAGTTCTTTAGGACGCTTGCTTTATATCTTTTATAAAGAATTCTATATTCAACCATATTTTAATCGATGTCAGTATTGGACACTCCCACTGACCTTTTTGGAAATACATAATTCTTCATTTCTGATCAAATAATTTGATCGCATCATCGAAATGAATATTCTAACTCCAAGATTATTACAAACTTTGTGATCTCATATCACGAGAAGTAAAATCCATAAGCTACTTCATATAGAAATCTTCAAAAGATATCTAGTCAGGAAAGCTAATTCACATCCTTTTCTTGGAGTCGATGTCTAACATTGCCTTATTGTGGATTTTGGGATCATCTATATGTTTCCTATCTCCCATGAGAAATAATTTTCTCTACATCCTCTGTTAAGCATTTCCAATTACCTTTCGAGAGAATGGGAGATCCTACTATATATATGAGATGGAGGAGGAATATATGTATACTTGCTCATCATGAATAGGTTCTTTAGGTCCTACGACTCATTGCTCTTCAGAGACAATCTCTTCAAGCCTAACTTTTCTTTCACTGTTTCATCTTGATTAAATAATTTTTTAAGAGGATAGCATGTTGGATCACAATCATATTGTAATCCTTTCAGAAGAAAAGTTGTATCCCAAACTCTTTTAGGATGAGCTTTATAGACCTACCCTCTAACATATCCACCTGCTGTCCTTGATACAGGCAGGACATCTTTGGATCTCGAAATAATCAAAATTCAGTTCTCACTATGTCATATCTCATATAGTGTGGTAGGAACAGGTTTAAAGAGAACCCAATTTCATAGAAATAAAGCATGTCTTCAAAGAAACAAAATAAATTAGTGAATTCTATTATGGACCGGACCATATCTCATATAGTCCCATGACTCTTCTTATCTCGTTAAGCCGAGATGTACTAAGAGAGATCTAATATAAAACTATGCCATTTTATGAGATAATCAAAATTTTTTTTTCTTTGGTATTGCATCCTCGATCCGATCAAAGTATTTTTAAGAATTTTTTGATTTACTTCTCTACTTTATATCTGAATTCTTTGAATCTTTCAAAAATTTTAGATTTGTATCTCATATACCTACCCATACCATGACTGATCATCGTAAAGGTAACAAAGTAGAGATAACTCTTTTTAGTAGCACATCATATGGGCTACACACATCAAATGTGTACAAGGATAAGTATGTTAGTGGTCCTTTTTCTCTTATCCCATAAGAGTAGCTTGATCATATTTTTTCAAAGAGATGATGCACAAACTAGACATGACTCAATAGTCAATGAGCCCAAAGCCCATATTTCTTCAGTTTGTTAATCATTTTTTCTCCAATATGACCTAGCCTAAGGTTTCACATATACTCAAGAATTATCTCAACTCTGGATCTCTTAGATCCAATGACATTCACTGCTTGCTCAATTAAGTTCACAGATACATCACTATGCAAATGATAGAGACTAAATCCAAATGATGATTACAAAAGATAGATATCCTTGGCCATAGCAGCAACTCTTGCCTTATTGCCAATTTTAAGGGGTACTTCCTCAACCCTCTATCTTTTCATAGACTCTATACATAAAAAGTACTAAGATCTAAAACTTAACTAGGAGAAGAAGAAATCGTAAGGATAGTACTGAGTAATTTCGATATGCCTACTCAAGGCGTATCTTTGTTTCTTTAGGCTCTTTAGGTATTTATCTTTGAACTCTTTCAAGGTTTCTTTGTACCAACATTTTGATCAATTCAAATAAGATGTCAAGATGGTCATTCATATGGTAGTTTACTATAAACTATCTGTTGGTGCAAAAATCCGCCTGCGCCGGAGAAGCTGGAGTTGAGGAAGCCGCGTCGCCGCCGGACCTGCAAGGGAAGTCTAAACCGGAGGTGGGGTTGCTCCGGCAAGACCCTCTGACGCTCAAGTCAGTTCTCTGCCTCAACAAAAATGGAGTGCTCGAACGGAGAGTTTAGCAGAGTTTTGAGATAAGGCAAAAGGGCTTAAAGAATAACGTATCTGAGTCCCCCTTTTATAGGCGGGGGAGGCAACGGACTGATGGCGACGTTTGTAACCACCTGGTAGTGGGCCGCCCACGGTCAGGGGAATTGATTGCAAAGATAATGGAGAGACACGTGGGCATCACTCCGACTCGCCACGTGGAATTTGTTATGAGGGGTGGAGCAGCGTCCGTCGTCAGGAGAATCGCATGGTATCCGTTGCAGGAGGCGGAGCAGGTTCGTGGCCGTCACTGTGGCCTGCCAGGGGATAGTGGAGCTGTGCGGAGTCCGCCACAGGAAGTGGAGCAGGGCGGCTATGGCTACTGCGGCTTGTCAGGGAATGATGATACTGCACGGAGTCCGCCACAGGAGGTGGAGCAGGGTCGCGGCTGTTTTGAGGGCCTCTCAGGGGTCGTGGATCTGTCAATTGAAGCTCGATAACGGCGGAGCCCAGTTTCTGTTGAGGTGCGGGTGAGGTCCTCCTGGCGGTAGGGGTCGTGGGTCGAGCCCAGCTCCCGTAGGAGTCCGGGCGGAGCTGCTCTGATGTCGATGGCAGAGTCTGGCTCCCGTAGGAGTCCGGGCGGAGCTGCAGCTGCTGTCGGCGGTGGAACCCGGCTCTCGTAAGAGTCCGGGCGGAGCTGCGCTGCAAACAAAGTTAAGGGAAAACCCGCTCCGATAGGAGTCCGGATTGAGCTTACCAGCAGTTGATACTGAGAGCAGAGCCCGGCTCCCGTGGGAGTCCGGGCGGAGCTGTTCTGATGTTGGCGCGAAGTTCGGCTCCCGTAGGAGTCCGGAGGGAGCTGCGTTGATGTCGTCGGTGGAGCCCGGCTCCCGTAGGAGTCCAGGCGAAGCTGCCTGCAAACAAAGTTAAGGGTGAAGTCTGGCTCTGATAGGAGTCCGGATTGAGCTTACCAGCAGTTGATACTGAGAGCGGAGCCCGGCTCCCGTGGGAGTCCGGGCGGAGCTGTTCTGATGTTGGCGGCGAAGTCCGGCTCCCGTAGGAGTCTGGAGGGAGCTACCTGATGTCGTCGGTGGAGCCCGGCTCCCGTAGGAGTCCGGGCGGAGCTGTTCTGATGTTGGCGGCGAAGTTCGACTCCCGTAGGAGTCCAGAGGGAGCTGCGTTGATGTCGTCGGTGGAGCCCGGCTCCCGTAGGAGTCTGGGCGGAGCTGTTCTGATGTTGGCAGCGAAGTCTGGCTCCCGTAGGAGTCCGGGCGGAGCTGCGCTGATGTCGTCGGTGGAGCCCGGCTCCCGTAGGAGTCCGGGCGGAGCTGTTCTGATGTTGGTGGCGAAGTCCGGCTCCCGTAGGAGTCCGGGCGGAGCTGCGCTGATGTCGTCGGTGGGGTGGAGCCCGGCTCCCGTAGGAGTCCGGGCGGAGCTGCACTTGCTGATGGCGGTGGAGCTCGGCTCCCGTAGGGGTCCGGGCGGAGCTGCACTTGCTGATGGCGGTGGAGCCCGGCTCCCGTAGGAGTCCGGGCGGAGCTGCACTTGCTGATGGCGGTGGAGCCCGGCTCCCGTAGGAGTCCGGGCGGAGCTGCACTTGCTGATGGCGGTGGAGCCCGGCTCCCGTAGGAGTCCGGGCGGAGCTGCACTTGCTGATGGCGGTGGAGCCCGGCTCCCGTAGGGGTCCGGGCGGAGCTGCACTTGCTGATGGCGGTGGAGCCCGGCTCCCGTAGGGGTCCGGGCGGAGCTGCACTTGCTGATGGCGGTGGAGCCCGGCTCCCGTAGGGTCCGGCGGAGCTGCACTGCTGATGGCGTGGAGCCCGGCTCCCGTAGGGGTCCGGGGGAGCTGCACTTGCTGATGGCGGTGGAGCCCGGCTCCGTAGGGGTCCGGGGGAGCTGCACTTGCTGATGGCGGTGGAGCCCGGCTCCCGTAGGAGTCCGGGCGGAGCTGCACTTGCTGATGGCGGTGGAGCCCGGCTCCCGTAGGGGTCCGGGCGGAGCTGCACTTGCTGATGGCGGTGGAGCCCGGCTCCCGTAGGGGTCCGGCGGAGCTGCACTTGCTGATGGCGGTGGAGCCCGGCTCCCGTAGGAGTCCGGGCGGAGCTGCACTTGCTGATGGCGGTGGAGCCCGGCTCCCGTAGGAGTCCGGGCGGAGCTGCACTTGCTGATGGCGGCGAAGTCCGGCTCCCGTAGGAGTCCGGGGGAGCTGCGCTGATGTCGTCGGTGGAGCCCGGCTCCCGTAGGAGTCCGGGCGGAGCTGTTCTGATGTTGGCGGCGAAGTCCGGCTCCCGTAGGAGTCCGGGCGGAGCTGCACTGATGTCATCGGTGGAGCCCGGCTCCCGTAGGAGTCCGGGCGGAGCTGTTCTGATGTTGGCGGCGAAGTCCGGCTCCCGTAGGAGTCCGGGCGGAGCTGCGCTGATGTCGTCGGTGGAGCCCGACTCCCGTAGGAGTCCGGGCGGAGCTGTCTTGCTGATGGCGGTGGAGCCGGCTCCCGTAGGAGTCCGGGCGGAGCTGCACTTGCTGATGGCGGTGGAGCCCGGCTCCCGTAGGGGTCCGGGCGGAGCTGCACTTGCTGATGTCGGTGGAGCTCGGCTCCCGTAGGAGTCCGAGCGGAGCTGCACTTGCTGATGGCGGTGGAGCCCGGCTCCCGTAGGGGTCCGGGCGGAGCTGCACTTGCTGATGGCGGTGGGCGGTCCGTGGGGCGGGCGGAGCTGCACTTGCTGATGGCGGTGGAGCCCGGCTCCCGTAGGGGTCCGGGCGGAGCTGCACTTGCTGATGGCGGTGGAGCCCGGCTCCCGTAGGGGTCCGGGCGGAGCTGCACTTGCTGATGGCGGTGGAGCCCGGCTCCCGTAGGGGTCCGGGCGGAGCTGCACTTGCTGATGGCGGTGGAGCCCGGCTCCCGTAGGGTCCGGGCGGAGCTGCACTTGCTGATGGCGGTGGAGTCCGGCTCCCGTAGGGGTCCGAGCGGAGCTGCACTTGCTGATGGCGGTGGAGCCCGGCTCCCGTAGGAGTCCGGGCGGAGCTGCACTTGCTGATGGCGGTGGAGCCCGGCTCCCGTAGGAGTCCGGGCGGAGCTGCACTTGCTGATGGCGGTGGAGCCCGGCTCCCGTAGGAGTCCGGGCGGAGCTGCACTTGCTGATGGCGGTGGAGCCCGGCTCCCGTCGGGGTCCGGGCGGAGCTGCACTTGCTGATGGTGGTGCCCCGTGGGTTCCGGCTGTGGGTATTTTATACCCAACACCAGTCCCCCTGCATCCGAGTTTTGAATTTCAAACGAAGGAAGTACACAGAAGTACAGCCGGAACCGTCCCTTCGAATCCCGCGCCCCACCGCTCCCAGATATTTTGGTATTAAATGAGCGCGTGCCGGAGTCTTTTCGAGTTGGGGTGGTACGAGGGGACGCTTCGAAGACCCCGCAGGTAGGCTGGCCTAGGTACGGTGCAATTATGACCCTGCCAACCGCCAGCCGCCTTCAGCCGTCTGCCATGGGGAGTGGGACACGTGTCGGATGCGGACTGGCCCGGGGGGATTCGAGATCATTATGGCGCCGGATCCCAGGGTCTATTTAAACCCATCCTCCCCCCTTCAGGCGCCCCACTCCGCTTCTGATTTCTTGCTGGAGTCTGTCATCTCCCCGAGAGTCTGCTCTAGCGAACGCCCTCTCGAGCCGTAGGCGCCTTCCGTTTCTCGCTCCCCAGGCCCCCAGAGCAAGATAGGTTAGTGCCCACCTTCCTCTTCTTACCGCCTAGGGTCCTCTCCTCCTTCCACTTCTTTTGTGTCTTCTCCTGAGTTGACCTCCGACGTCTCCCTCCCTTCTCGGCTTGCTTTTCTAGGGTCCTTTTGGTTCTCCCCCAAAGAAAAATGTCTTCCGATTCTTCTGCCCCCGTAAGTTCTGGGAGTTCTTCTGCTTCCAACCCCCAGGCCCCTGTCTCTGCGGACGAACCCGCGTTCGGGGCAGGGTCTCGCCCGGTTTTTGCACCGGGCGCCATTCCTTGTTCGTCGACTCCGGACGAACTTCTTCTGATAAGGGCTCGGTACGGGATCCCTTCAGAGTACGACCTGGAGCTTCCTGGCCCCTCTGACCGGGCCAGCGCTCCCCCTCTTGGTCGCTTTTGTTTGTACCAGGAGGCATTCCGTGCCGGACTCCGGCTTCCGCTTCCTGCTTTTGTTGCCGCCTTCTTTCGTTTCTTAGACATTTCTCTCGCCTCTGTCGCCCCGAATTTCTTTAGGTTTTTGATAGGGTTTCTCTCCCTCTGTCATATAGCCGAGGTCCAGCCTTCCCTCTCCCTGTTCAGACATTTCTACACCTTCAAACGCCATCCTTCAGCGAAGGACTGGTGGTACTTCTCCCCCTAGTTCGGCAAGAAGGGGTTGCTGAAGGGCGCCCCTTCTTCGATTCACAACTGGAAGGGGAAATTTCTCTTCATTTACTGTCCGACCCTGGAACTGGGCCTGCCCCCTTGGGGGTCTCTGAGGGATTCCGTCCGCCGGGCTCCCAGCCTGGGAGAGGACGACCTTCAGGCCGCCCAGAAGCTCCTGAGTTACCCCGCTCCTTCCCTTCCAAATCTACTGAGGGAGCAGCTTCTCTTCAACATCGGCCTGAGCCCTCAGGATCCAGCAAGTATACATCTTTCCTTTTCTTGTCTTCTTCTTCCCTCCTTTTTCCTCTTTTCTCTTTCTCTTTTTTCTTTCTTCTTTCTTCTCTCTCTTTTTTTTTTTTTTTTTTTTTTTTTTTTGGACTGATTGGTGCCACTTTTTCCTTCTTCTTTTTTTTTCTTTTTTTTTTTTTTTTTTTTTTTAGCAATGGACGCCGAAGCCACACGGATGCTCGCCAAGGCCATGAGAGCCCAGAAAAGGAAGGGCGCGATGACTTCTGGCTCGGCGAAGAGGGCCAGGGTGGAGGAGACGAGCTTGGCTGCGCCCGTCCAGGCGACCCCGGCAATCGACATTCCTTCGGATGCCGAGCCAGCGGCCCCCCGGGCTCCCTCAAGGAGCCCGCCGACCGGGGTCCCCATTCGGAGGTCCGCCCCGCGGAGGCGCCCGCCGGGGGAGGAGGAGAAAATCGGTGGCCCGCAGGCCGAGCAGCCACCGAGCCACCGCAGACGAGTCCGTCTGCTCCGAGGGGGGATCGGAGAACCCCTTCAACGACAAGGCCCTGATCCGCCGGCTGCTCGATGGTTGCATTCTGTCCGATGTCGTGGAGAGGATCGACCGTGCCGATCCCGAGCAGCGGGCCTGGGACACCTTGGGGTCCTTTCTTGAGGTAAGCGGATTTTTATTTGCTCAGTTGCTCGGTCTTTGTTGTAATTCTCTATCTGTCCCTGCAGATCGGGCACCAGCTCTTCGCCTATGTCGAGGCGTCGGGCCGCATGAGAAGGGATCTTCTTCGGGCGGAGGAGCGCTGCCAAGACGAGGTTGCTCGTCTTCAAGCGAAGACGGCCGAGGTGGCCGCCCTCCGGGAGGCCCTGGAGAGAGAGAGACAAGACCGGGAAGAGGAAAGACGAGTCCGGGAGGAGGAGAGGCGAAGCCTGGAGGAGTCGGCAAGGAAGGCGGAGGCCGAGGTCGCCCATCTGGCCGAGCAAACTCCGGTTCTGGTCTCGGAGGCCAGGACCCTTGCGGTGGAGGAGTTCAAGACCTCCGCGGAGATGAGGGAGCTGAACGTCCAGTTCGGCTTGGAGGCGTTCACCAAGGGGTTCGAGCTCTGTCGAGAGAGGGTGGCCAGCAGATACCCCGACCTTGATCTCGGCTTTTTGGAGGAGTCTGACGACGAGGCCGCCCCTTCGTCCGCCGCTGCCGCAGTCGCACCCCCCGTGCCGGGCTCTCCACCCCCTGCCCCGAGGTCTGAGACCTCCGACCTTGTATCTTTCTTTTGTCGCCATATTTCCTTTCCGCTTGTCTTCAAAATTAATCAATAAAGTCGAACTTCTTATTGTGGATGGCCTTTCCTTCCCCTGCTCCTTCTTTTCTGCCTTTCTTCTTGTAACGAGTTGGTCTCTGACGTTTGCATCTTCCGATGGCAGTGTCCTGCCGAAGCACTTCCCTTGCCCCTGGGGGTCCCGCTGAAGTCAACTATCCAACGGCTAAAAAAGGAGGTCCTCCACCTGACGAAGAAGTTAAAAAAGTCGGAGGGTGAGCTCCGCCAGGCGAAAAAATGCTATACCGAGGCCGCCGCTGAGGCCGCCCACTTCAGGAGTCTCCAAGTGAAGGCAATCATGGACTACAGCCGGAGGAAGGCGAACTTCGCGAAGGAGCTCGAAGAATGCACGAAGAGCGCCAGCGACCGAACTTGGGCTCAAGAAGCCAGGATCAGCGCCCTTAAGGTGGAGCTGTCAGCTGCAAAGAGGAGGATCGGCCAACTGGAGGGGAACTCATCCCGGCTCACAGCGCGGGATGAGCAGATATGGTCACAAAAAGTTTCCGACCTCCAGAGGCAGCTTCAAGATGCTGAGGTGAGCCACGACGTGCAGCGGGCCAGCTGGCGCCGGCAGGTAGAAGAGTACAAGGGGAGATTCCGTCGATCGGCGGACGAGGTGATTCGTCTCCAGGGGCAGTTGGTTACTAGGGCGCAGCTTGCTAACGCCCAAGATAACGAAGAGCTCCAAGCCCTGAGAGGCACTGTCGAAGGGATTTCTGTCTCCCTTGGGGAGAAGACAGCCGAACTTCAACAAGTAAAAATCCAACTGGGACTCGAGCGGAAGGCCGTCGCGGACGCAGAGGCGGAGTCCGAAGTTTTGCGGAAGTGGCATCGGGAAGCGGAGGCTGAGAGCCGGCGACTTCGTCAGGCGCTCCAGGATATGCTGCAAAAGAAGGAAGAACTAGAGGAAACGGTGGAGATCCTGAGGCAGTCCTGGTCGAGGGATGGAGGTGATCACCCTAGGCTAGAGGGAGCAGGACCTCCTTAGAGTTCTTTTGTAGTCACCCCCTTTTTGTAGCTGCCTCCTTTTCTTTTCTTGTCGTTTTGTCCCTCTTTCTCTGACCGTCCTGGCCCTGTAGTACATATATCAGAAATGAGGAAAAAGCATTTTGTGTTACCTTGTCCGCGCGTAGCACCAATATTGTCGTTCGTTGACCCTTTCTCGTCGTTTGGCCTGTTTGGCTTAGAGGTCGTCGTGGGAAGGGGCTCTTCCCTTCCATCCGATCTCGTCATGTGGCCAAGCCTCGCCACCATTCTTAACCCTTGCTGGCGAAGTAGCGGATGGAGCCCGGCTTTCTTGGCGGCGGAGCCCGGCTCCCGTAGGAGCCCGGGCGAAGCTTTCCTGGCGGTGGAACCCGGCTCCCGTAGGAGTCCGGGCGAAGCTTCCCTGGGCGGTGAAACCTGGCTCCCGTAGGAGTCCGGGTGAAGTTTACCTTGACGGGGAACCCGGCTCCCGTAGGAGTCCGGGTGAAGCTTCCTTTGGCGGCGGAACCCGGCTCCCGTAGGAGTCCGGGCGAAGCTTCCCTTGGCGGGGAACCCGGCTCCCGTAGGAGTCCGGGCGAAGCTTCCCTAGGCGGTGAAACCCGGCTCCCGTAGGAGTCCGGGCGAAGTTTACCTGGGCGGTGAAACCCGGCTCCGTAGGAGTCCGGGTGAAGTTTACCTGGGCGGTGAAACCCGGCTCCCGTAGGAGTCCGGGTGAAGTTTACCTTGGCGGCGGAACCCGGCTCCCGTAGGAGTCTGGGTGAAGCTTTCCTTGGGCGGAACCCGGCTCCCGTAGGAGTCCGGGTGAAGCTTCCCTTGGCGGCGGAACCCGGCTCCCGTAGGAGTCCGGGCGAAGCTTCCCTTGGCGGCGGAACCCGACTCCCGTAGGAGTCCGGGCGAAGCTTCCCTGGGCGGTGAAACCCGGCTCCCGTAGGAGTCCGGGTGAAGTTTACCTTGGCGACGGAACCCGGCTCCCGTAGGAGTCGGGTCTTCCATTTTGCTTGAGCCGGTGCGAGGTTCTCGTTATCAGCCTGGCTTGTGGGGGCGCGTTAGGGCGCTGTAAGGCCTCTCCCCCCTCCGGTCTAAAAGAACCGGGCCTTCAACTTTGCTCATGTCAGGACGAGGTCCTCCTCCTGTTCCTGACATGGCCGTGGGGGCACATTAGGACGTTGCAAGGCCTCTCCCCCCATCCGGTCTAAAAGAACCGGGCCTTTGACTTTGCTCAAGTTAGGGCGAGGTTTTCCTTCTGTCCCTAACAGGGCTGTGGGGGCACATTAGGGCGTTGTAAGGCCTCTCCCCTCATCCGGTCTAAAAGAACCGGGCCTTTGACTTTGCTCAAGTTAGGGCGAGTTTTCCTCCTGTCCCTAACAGGGCTGTGGGGGCACATTAGGGCGTTGTAAGGCCTCTCCCCCCATCCGGTCTAAAAGAACCGGGCCTTTGACCTTGCTCATGTCAGGACGAGGTTCTCCTCCTGTTCCTGACATGGCCGTGCTTTTGGAGGAATCATATCCGGTCATAATACATCCATGCTAGGTGGGAGGAGCATGTTAGCTAAAAAGAAAGGTAGATTCAAAGCGAAATAGTAAGCGATACATTTACAGTATTCCCGCTCCTTCTTGAGGCCCTCCGGCGACGGAGTCGATGGTCCCGATAGGAGGCCGGTCCCCGGGCTGCTCCTCCCTTTTCTGCGGTTCGGGCGGTGGGAGGGCTCTTGGCCGGTCTCCTCTACCCTCAGGCCGGCGGCGGATGAATCTGTCGAGCCGACCTCGCCGGATGAGCTCCTCGATCTCGTCCTGGAGCTGGATGCACTCTTCGGTGTCGTGGCCGTGGTCCGGTGGTAGAGGCAGAACTTGTTGGGGTTGCGCTTCCGGGGTGCGTGCGCATCCTCTCCGGCCTAGGGAGCAGCTCCCTGACCTCCATCAGTACCTGGGCCTTCGAGGCGTTGAGGGGGGCGTAGCTGCGGAACTTTCCTGGCGGGGAACCCCGCCGAAACCTGTTGTCCGGGCTCCTCTGCCTGCGTGCCCGGGGGGGAGTATGGGCGCGCTTATGTCCAGGAGGGGACGAGAGCGAGGCCGGGCTTCCTTTGGCTCTTCTCAACTGCGGGCTTACCAGAATCTCCCGCCTGACGCTCCCTCGCAGTCTCTTCATCCTTCATCTTGAAGGCCTCTTCCGCTCGGGCGTATCCTTCAGCCCGAGCCAGTAGATCAGCAAAATCCCTGGGGTACTTCTTCTCCAGGGAGTACAAGAGATCATTCTTCTGAAGGCCACCTTTCAGGGCGGCCATGGCAACCGACTGGTCCAAGTTCCGGACCTCCAACGCCGCGATGTTGAAGCGGTTGATGTAGGCCCGTATGGACTCTCCTTCCCTCTGCTTGATGTTGATGAGGGACTCCGAACCTTTTCGGGGACGTCGGCTGCTGACAAAATGGGCCACGAATTGGTGGCTCATTTGGTCGAAGGAGATTATGGTGCCCGACTTCAGGGCCGAGTACCAGTTCCTTGCCGCTCCCTTCAAAGTAGATGGGAAAGCCCGGCACAAGATGGCGTCGGGAGCACCATGAAGCAGCATCATTGTTCGGAAGGCCTCCAGATGGTCCACCGGGTCCGACGTCCCGTCGTAGCTTTCAAACTGGGGGAGCTTGAAATTCGGCGGGATCGGTTCCTGCATAATCATTTGGGAGAAGGGAGGGTCAGTGCAGATATCCTCACCGTAAGCGGGAGGCGCATGGCGGAGTTCTTCGATCACCGGTTCATCTCCTGGAGCCTCCGGTCCAGGAAGTCCTCTCGACTCCGAGTCGCGAGGGTCCTTTGGCAGAACGGGGCAGGGATCTCCCAGGGGTGGAGTCGTGGTCCGATTGAGGGCTCTCCACCCTTGGATTCGCCTTCCCGGGAAGGACGGGGCGGCTGGCCCAGGTGGCCCGCCCCACCGCGGGTTCTGGCATTCCGGAGATGCCCCTTCCGGATGCGCTGACGCCTGCGGCGGCTGCTGCTGCATTGCTGTACGGCCTCGACGAGGCCCTTGACCTGCTGCGCCAGCAAGTCAAACTGCTCCATGCCGACTGCCGTCGCCGGAGGGGGAGGAGGAGCTGGCTGAGAACGGGAGGGGAGGTCGGAGCCTGAGACCTGGCCGCGGAGGCCGTGGACCGCCGGGTGGACGCCCTGCGCGGAGGCATCGGGTGTCGATCTCACGGGGGAGGATTAGGAGTAGATGACGGAGAGATGGCCGGAGATGGCTCCGTCGAGCGCTCCTTCAAGAACAAGGGTGCTACGAAGACACACGCTCTTCCTCTAGCACCAATCCTGTTGGTGCAAAAATCGCCTGCGCCGGAGAAGCTGGAGTTGAGGAAGCCGCGGTCGCCGTCGGGACCTGCAAGGGAAGTCTAAACCGGAGGTGGGGTTGCTCCGGCAAGACCCTCCGACGCTCAAGTCAGTTCTCTGCCTCAACAAGAATGGAGTGCTCGAACGGAGAGTTTAGCAGAGTTTTGAGATAAGGCAAAAGGGCTTAAAGAATAACGTATCTGAGTCCCCCTTTTATAGGCGGGGGAGGCAACGGACTGATGGCGACGTTTGTAACGCCTGTAGTGGGCCGCCCACGGTCAGGGGAATTGATTGCGAAAGATAATGGAGCAGACACGTGGGCATCACTCCGACTCGCCACGTGGAATTTGTTATGAGGGGTGGAGCAGCGTCCGTCGTCAGGAGAATCGCATGGTATCCATCGCAGGAGGTGGAGCAGGTTCGTGGCCTCACTGTGGCCTGCCAGGGGATAGTGGAGCTGTGCGGAGTCCGCCACAGGAAGTGGAGCAGGGCGGCTATGGCTACTGCGGCTTGTCAGGGAATGATGATACTGCGCGGAGTCCGCCACAGGAGGTGGAGCAGGGTCGCGGCCGTTTTGAGGGCCTGTCAGGGGTCGTGGATCTGTCGATTGAAGCTCGGTAACGGCCGGAGCCCAGTTTTGTTGAGGTGCGGGTGAGGTCCTCCTAGCGGTAGGGGTCGTGGGCCGAGCCCGGCTCCCATAGGAGTCCGGGCGGAGCTGCTCTGATGTCGATGGCGGAGTCCGGCTCCCGTAGGAGTCCGGGTGGAGCTGCAGCTGCTGTCGGCGGTGGAGCCCGGCTCTCGTAAGAGTCCGGGCGGAGCTGCGCTGCAAACAAAGTTAAGGGCGAAACCCGGCTCCGATAGGAGTCCGGATTGAGCTTACCAGCAGTTGATACTGAGAGCGGAGCCAGCTCCCGTGGGAGTCCGGGCGGAGCTGTTCTGATGTTGGCAACGAAGTCCGGCTCCCGTAGGAGTCCGGAGGGAGCTGCCTGATGTCGTCGGTGGAGCCCGGCTCCCGTAGGAGTCCAGGCGGAGCTGCGCTGCAAACAAAGTTAAGGGTGAAGTCCGGCTCTGATAGGAGTCCGGATTGAGCTTACCAGCAGTTGATACTGAGAGCGGAGCCCGGCTCCCGTGGGAGTCCGGGCGGAGCTGTTCTGATGTGGCGGCGAAGTCGGCTCCCGTAGGAGTCTGGAGGGAGCTACGCTGATGTCGTCGGTGGAGCCAGCTCCCATAGGAGTCCGGGCGGAGCTGTTCTGATGTTGGCGGTGAAGTCTGGCTCCCGTAGAAGTCCGGAGGGAGCTGCACTGATGTCGTCGGTGGATCCGGCTCCCGTAGGAGTCTGGGCGGAGCTGTTCTGATGTTGGCGGCGAAGTTGGCTCCGTAGGAGTCCGGGCGAGCTGCGCTGATGTCTCGGTGGAGTCCGGCTCCCGTAGGAGTCGGGCGGAGCTGTTCTGATGTTGGCGGCGAAGTCCGGCTCCCGTAGGAGTCCGGGCGGAGCTGCGCTGATGTCGTCGGTGGAGCCCGGCTCCCGTAGGAGTCCGGGCGGAGCTGTTCTTGCTGATGGCGGTGGAGCCCGACTCCCGTAGGAGTCCGGGCGGAGCTGCACTTGCTGATGGCGGTGGAGCCGGCTCCGTAGGGGCCGGGCGGAGCTGCACTTGCTGATGCGGTGGAGCCCGGCTCCGTAGGAGTCCGGGCGGAGCTGCACTTGCGATGGCGGTGGAGCCGGTCCGTAGGGGTCCGGGCGGAGCTGCACTGCTGATGGCGGTGGAGCCCGGCTCCCGTAGGGGTCCGAGCGGAGCTGCACTTGCTGATGGCGGTGGAGCCCGGCTCCCGTAGGAGTCCGAGCGGAGCTGCACTTGCTGATGGCGGTGAGCCCGGCTCCCGTAGGAGTCCGGGCGGAGCTGCACTTGCTGATGGCGGTGGAGCCGGCTCCCGTAGGAGTCCGGGCGGAGCTGACTTGCTGATGGCGGTGGAGCCCGGCTCCCGTAGGAGTCCGGGCGGAGCTGCGCTGATGTCGTCGGTGGAGCCCGGCTCCCGTAGGAGTCCGGCGGAGCTGTTCTGATGTTGGCGGCGAAGTCCGGCTCCCGTAGGAGTCCGGGCGGAGCTGCGCTGATGTCGTCGGTGGAGCCCGGCTCCCGTAGGAGTCCGGCGGAGCTGTTCTGATGTTGGCGGCGAAGTCCGGCTCCCGTAGGAGTCCGGGCGGAGCTGCGCTGATGTCGTCGGTGGAGCCCGGCTCCCGTAGGAGTCCGGCGGAGCTGTTCTTGCTGATGGCGGTGGAGCCCGGCTCCCATAGGAGTCCGGGCAGAGCTGCACTTGCTGATGCGGTGGAGCCCGGCTCCCGTAGGGGTCCGGGCGGAGCTGCACTTGCTGATGGCGGTGGAGCCCGGCTCCCGTAGGAGTCCGGGTGGAGCTGCACTTGCTGATGGCGGTGGAGCCCGGCTCCCGTAGGAGTCCGGGCGGAGCTGCACTTGCTGATGGCGGTGGAGCCCGGCTCCCGTAGGGGTCCCGGCGGAGCTGCACTTGCTGATGCGGTGGAGCCCGGCTCCCGTAGGGGTCCGGGCGGAGCTGCACTTGCTGATGGCGGTGGAGCCCGGCTCCCGTTGGGGTCCGGGCGGAGCTGCACTTGCTGATGGCGGTGGAGCCCGGCTCCAGTAGGGGTCCGAGCGGAGCTGCACTTGCTGATGGCGGTGGAGCCCGACTCCCGTAGGGGTCCGGGCGGAGCTGCACTTGCTGATGGCGGTGGAGCCCGGCTCCCGTAGGAGTCTGGTTGAGCTGCACTTGCTGATGGCGGTGGAGTCCGGCTCCCGTAGGGGTCCCGGCGGAGCTGCACTTGCTGATGGCGGTGGAGTCCGGCTCCCGTAGGGGTCCGGGCGGAGCTGCACTTGCTGATGGCGGTGGAGCCCGGCTCCCGTAGGAGTCCGGGCGGAGCTGCACTTGCTGATGGCGGTGGAGCTCGGTTCCCGTAGGAGTCCGGGCGGAGCCTGCACTTGCTGATGGCGGTGGAGCCCGACTCCCGTAGGAGTCGGCGGAGCTGCACTTGCTGATGGCAGTGGAGCCCGGCTCCCGTAGGAGTCCGGGCGGAGCTGCACTTGCTGATGGCGGTGTAGCCCGGCTCCCGTAGGGGTCCGGGCGGAGCTGCACTTGCTGATGGCGTGCCGCCGTGGGTTCCGGCTGTGGGTATTTTATACCCAACACTATCCATATAACTAAACAATGATGCAAGATCAATTCATAATAATTTTTATGTATGATCATATCGAGCCTTTCAAGCTCTTTAATATCCTCGATCATTATCAAATAACGATCATAAATGACTGCCCATCGCACATCTCATATGCTGTGCGATTCTGATCACCTCATAATATTTGTAGATGAATCAATATATCGTTGGCAGTGAATATGTGCTCATACATATGTTGGAGTTCATCTAATATGACTTCAACATATAGCACTATCTTTATTGTCATTATCCATCCACTCATCAAGTATAGCTCATTGACTTGGGGTTGGATAGGTTGTTAACATTAGAATAATATGATAGAGAATATTGCTTAATTTTAAGAATGATTCTTAGATTTGTGAGCTAGTCTATGTAATTAGTTTTGATTAATCGATTGATATCTAGGATTTGAGCTAGAGAGTTGAAAGCTGACATAATGAACAGCAGAGAGCAAAGATTCTAATTAGAGATTTGTACTTATTTTATGATTTGCTCTAGAGATTTTTAGATGCAATAAAACTCTCACTATTTTATTAGATCTTTCACACTCTCTGGATAGAGAAACGAAAACCCCAACATGATAATTAAGTTTCTTGTAGGTGCTGTGGTCCCATTGATACTATACACCTCACCTAACAGTTATTGGTAACATGAACACCGATGCATGGATAACTCTTTGTAGGTGCTATGGTCCCATTGATGCCATGCACCTCACCTAACAGTTATTGGTAACATGAATACCAATACGTGGATAACTCTTCGCTCAGATACTTCTCAAAGCATGTTGCAGCGACTTGATCTCTAAGTCATATGGGCTCACCTAACAGTTATTGTCCATATTTTTAGTTAAGTCAGACCCACCATTCACAAGCAGATGCAAAGTCATCATTGGATCTCTCACCTAATAGTTGTTAGGCCCAACTGCATCTTTACCCTAGAGCAACTCCTGCTAACAGAGTGGTTGCGTATTTCCGATGCAACTGAACCACTGCAACCAGCCGAGAACAATCAATGCTGGTAGCACGTCCGCACATCTGCAATGATGGAAGACCATTGGACTTAATATTTATGGAAGAGATTAAGTTTAGATCTATCTAATTAGTCATCACATGACTGATCTAATTGGTATGGGCTAAATCAAATCGTCAAGCAACCATATTTGAGACTCAATCTTCTAAATTGGCCAGATAAGTAGAGATTAGTGGGGGTCCCCGTTACTTTTTTAGATACCAATAAATTGGTCAGATCAATAAATAGAATCAATTAATAACCATCTTTCAATTACTTATCTTAGACACCAATTGGTTAATTGGTCCGAATAGGTTAGCTTAGGTGAAATAGATTCGAGCCACAGAGCCGAATTAGGTCTTTAGATTAATCGATTCTACATATAGATATCAATCGATTTGATCTACAATAATGTATGATCTTTAGCTCTATTGACGCTTACTCTAATCAATACTTGACTCAACTTGATCAACAGCTAAATCGATCTAGACCCAATATGATGAAATCAAAAATCTTAG